>NC_091988.1:76018728-76184573 GCF_044704955.1 Pristiophorus japonicus | reverse complement strand
CCCGGTGCTGCAGTTGGTAAGTAGAAAATGTTTTATTTATTGATTTAAAAAAAAAATTCTTTCTTATTAATTTTTTTTGATTGATTTATTGGTTGATTTATTGATGTATTTATCATTTATTATTGATGATGGCTCTTTATTTGTAAAACTGAAGTGTTTAATGTTTGTAAACTTCCCTCCCCCACCATTCCCTACGCCTGATTTGTAACCTACGCCTGATTTTCTAAAGTGTAGACAAGGTTTTTTCGAGCGTACAAAAATCTTCACTTACTCCATTCTAAGTTAGTTTGGAGTAAGTTTTCACTGACGAAACTTTGAAAACAGGCGTAAGTGGCCGGACACGCCCCCTTTTGAAAAAAAATTCTGTTCCAAAGTGAAACTGTTCTAACTGACTAGAACTGGAGCAAACTAAATGACGAGAATTCCGATTTCTAAGATACTCCGTTCTACACCAGTTGCTCCAAAAAATCAGGAGCAAATCATGTGGAAACTTGAGGCCAATGTCCCTGCTTTCTCTCTAAGGTTAATGCTGTGTCCTCCCGTAAATTGACTTTTGCACCTGTACTCATTTCGTTTAACCTCTTGATAAATGTCAGGGTTGTTTTGATCAAGCACTTTGCCCCAGATTCTGTGCTGCCATTTACATAGGGCCAGGACAGGAGTAGGCCATTTGGCCCATTGGGCCTGCGCTGCAATTTTGTTAGTCATGGCAGCTCTATCCTTTTAATCCTTTATTCTTACCTTTCCCACAATATCCCATGGTACTCTTGCTTTCCAAGTAAGTATCCGCCTCCCTTTTTAAACGCATCAATTGACTTTCTATTTGGGGACTATGGAGGATAGAGCTTTCCACATTCTCCCCACACATTTGTGTGAAGAGCCATTTCTGAATCAGTTCCTGTTATGTCTTGAATAAAGAATCTGATCAGACACTGTAAGCTTAAAGTAATGTGTCACCATAATCTTTTATTACAGGTCTCCAGAATGCCTCTCCAGCCTATGAGGCCTCATTATGTATAGGTGCTCCCAAGGGATTGTGGGATCCCTTGGGACTCCAGGGGATAAGCCCTCTGGTGGTTAAACAAGGTATTTACAGGTTTACATATATAACAGTTCCTGTAGGAGCATTGATGGGAATGTGGATATGAATCCACTTCGGTAAACTTTCCTGTGCCTTCCCCATTTCCACCCCCTGCCCACCCCATCATTTTCTCCTGAAGACGCTGACTCTTGCTCGGGTACAAACCCACATGCACCAGCGGCTCTTCCTGCTCCTCTTACATTTCTTCACGTGTCAGCCGATGTTTTCCCCTCTCTAGCCCAACTTGGATGAGCTAACTGAGCAGGCAGTAGTGGTTGAACCTGGGATCTCTCTGGCCCGGAGGGATCAATACCAGCTCACCCCGTGCCCATCCCCATTAAACCACCAGGGGAGCTAGTTATAGAGAATCCACTTTTGGTCTGTTTGGATTCCAGTCTAAGCAGACTAACAAAATGTGAGTGTGTTTTTTTAAATAGCCTAATTTTTGCAACGCAGTTTAGTTTTTAGTCTATACTTCACAAAATGAGAATTCATACTTGCAACCCGAGTTTGAATGCTTCAAGATTGTTATTCATTATCACATCTACAGCTACAGAGAATATCCCTCTTTATTATTTTATCTAATTTAGTTTGTGTGTGTATATATATATATATTATATATATTTTTTTAAGTCCTGTTTGGCCTATCTTCCAGCAGCACACACAACTGCAGCTGCTGAAGATGTTGAAACGGTAGATTGCAGGTTAAATGTAAGGACATTTGTTGCACTTTACTCTTTTATTTCATTATTCGGCGCTTGCTTCCAGATTGACTTTAATGCAGACTTGTCACATGTGGTAGAATTCGAGTGATGAACTTCAAAGATAAGCCAGGGTGACTTCACATTTAAAATGTTGTGTCATCTCCTCTCCATGCAAATGAATGTTAATAAGCTGAGTTATTTATAAACCTCAATATGCAATATGTTGTTAGCAGCACAAACTGTGAAGTATGAGTTCCTGGAGGAAAAAACTGCTTTCCTCGTTGGCGATCATTTAATAGAATGTGATGGGATGCAATTCACCCCAGACCAAGGCGTCTGCTGGCTGTTGAGGATCTTAATGTGTAAAATGGGTTTGGGGCCGTACTGGGTAGTCTCAGTCAATGCAGTTCCTAGCGAGCACTTTGGCACTAAATTGGCAGTGTCTGCTTGAGCCACTCAAACATGGCCAGGACCTGTGATGGTTGAAATTTCTCTTGCAGACTCTACATGGTTTTAGATGAGCTGCGTGGAGTTTGGAAATCTTTGTACACACATTGGGGAGAGTCTATGATTTCTAGGCCTATTTAGTACAATGGTGCCAATACACTAGGAAAAATCACACTTATGCCAATGAGCTCTTGTGCTCAGGCATTGCGACTCTTGTGTGACGCTTATAATTCATCGCCTCAAATTGATCCCACCTGCCACCTCCAGTAGCTACTGGTGGGTATTTTATGCTAGTGTTCTACAGCTCCAAACACTAGTCAGACACAACCCATGTTTGGAATCAGAATCTATAATTGTCCTGCTGGGAGATTTTGCACACAGTATGAAAGTTTCCTGAAATCCCCAGCGACATCAATTAATAATAAAAACTTTTATGACACCAGTAATTCTTGTTTTTTTTAGAGAGCCGTACGACACCGTAGTCTCAGCAGCCGTGTCCATTTGCTCGTCCAAGGTCATTCCAGGGTTAATTTTATCGATATGCTGAAGCCACCAGAAATGTACCTCGAAAGAGCATCTCTTAAGCATTGTGGGTGAGGACAAGGACAGATGTTTAACTAAGCAAGTCCAAGTAAAGGTACTTCTTAAAATGCAGAAAAAATACATTGAAAAAGACCAGGCATCGCCTTAATGGTCAGTAGTTTTTTTTGTGTCTCTGCTTTGTGTTTTAACAAAAGAATTAGGAGCAGGAGTAGGCCATTCGGCCCCTCGAGTTAAGTTGACATGCTCTTCAAGAGATCACAAGATAAATACAGACGAGGAAGCTTCTGTGGCCCATTATAGCTCAACTGTACAGAAAGAAAAATCTATGACCCTGTATCGCAGCATCAAACTGGTTCTTCCGTGACCAAGGTTTCTGCCTCCACTGCCCTACCCAGAAGTCTGTTTCAAGTTTTGATCACTCTTTGCATGAAGAAATTATTTCTGATGTCAATCCTGTCATGTATCCAGACATGTTTACTGCTTGTACTATTACATATGATGTGCCACCAGAGGGCACTACTATGGGAAACTTGTACACCAGCTGTATGGTCACTAAGGTGTGCCACCAGAGGGCACTGCAGTGGGAGACTTGTAGGTTACCTGTACAGGCCTGGTATAAAAGGCAGGCCACCATGTGTGATGATCACTCGGGAGTTATATTAAATGGACTAAGGTCACTATAGTTCAAGTGCAATGCATTGCCTCATTGAGTCATTATCAGAACATCTAAAGACAAAACAACTGGCGACGAAATTACGGACTTTCACGCAAAAATGGCTAATCTTGCTACGTTGCAGCAGTTCGCCGATGGTGATGATTGAGACACCTTTGTGGAGAGGCTCGATCATTTCTTCACAGCAAATGACCTGGCAGGCGATAATCCGGCCACACTGGCTGATAAACGCAGAGCTATCCTGCTAACCAGTTGTGGGCCTATCGTCTATGGCCTTGTCAGGGACTTACTGGCACCAGCGAAGACAAGGACCAAGACGTACAAGGAGTTTGTAACGCTGATCCAAGAACAACTCAAGCCCAAAGAGAGCATCCTCACAGACAGACACCGGTTTTATACACACCGACGACCTGAAGGCCAGGAAATCGCAAAATATGCTGCAGACCTCAGGAGGCTGGCGGCACTGTGTGATTTCGGCGACCACCTCACCGAAGTGCTGCGGGATATCTTTGTCATTGGAATCGGCCATGAGGGCCTTCTTCACAGGCTACTATCTGCGGATACCACAGTCACACTGCAGAAGGCCATCACCATGATCCAGGCATTCATGGCCTCGACCTGCGGCTCTAAGCGGATGACTCATCCTCAGGACTCAAACCCGGCAAGTACTGTACACAGGCTGTCACCTTTTAGAGACTGGACTGTAGAACGTGAATCTCCTCAGGGGAGAGAGAACAGGCCTTTGAGTCCCTTAACTCTGAGTCCGCCGAGGGGGGTTAATCGGTTAGCACCATGCAGACGTTGCGAAGGGAATCACAGGGCTCACCAGTGCCGTTTTCAGGACTATGTGTGTAAAGGCTGCAGCACAAAGGGCCACCTCCAGCGAATGTGTAAAAGAAATGTGACTCACTGTGTTGATGAAGAGTCTGCAGATGGCTATGATTCCAGCGCGGATTATGGTCAGAAAGGCAGCTCAGCCCCACGATGAAGTGTATGGTATGTTTACCTGCACCACAGAATATTCCCCGTTGTGGATGGAAGTCGAGATAAACAGCGTTCTAGTCTTCATGGAAGTGGACGTGTGGGCGAGCCAGTCAGTAATGAATCAAGAAGCCTTTGAGAGGCTATGGGACAATCAAGCTGAACGACCCAAGTTGGTCCCGGTTCAGGCAAAGCTGCGAACCTACACCAATGAACTTATCCCAGTCATTGTTAGTGCGGATGTAAAGGTACTGCATGATTGCGCGGTGCACAAGTTACCCTTGTGGATTGTTGCAGGTGATGGACCAATGCTACTTGGAAGAAGATGGATGGAGAAGATCCATTGGAGCTGGGAAGATTTCATCCCTCCAGCGATCGATGTCCCCCGCGCTCAAAGCAAAGCAAGCCCCCACCTGAGGTAGGATCCGGCACCAGAGAGCAGACCAGCACAACATCCGAGGCACAGACCGCTCAGCACAACTGCGTGGAGATGATCCAGCTGGGATGATCCGAAAACACCTTCCAGATCCAAATCGGATCCAAAGGCGACTTCCCAGCTTTGCTTTCAGAACCCGGTGAGAAGAGGATCACAGCAGTCGACATCGTGGATGGAAGAAAGATGACGCCCAAACCACGAGCTGAAGCGCTGAAGAAAAAGATGGCAGCGGCCAGACCACGAGGTGCAGCGCTGATGGAGCAACGCGTGGTACCAAGCGAAGAAGATGGTTGGGGTAAAGCTTGCAAGGCTCTCTTAAAGGAGGCCATCAATCTACCACACTTAAAGGGACAGTTCCACATTCTCAATCAATGTAAGAGCAACTGTGAGTTAAATGTAAAGCTAGTAGTTGATGATCAGAGTTTTATACATGTAATAAGCAAAGAAAAGTCGTGCGATTGCGATTGGAGCTACAATTTATCTACAATGAGTAATGAAACGTTGTGCGATGCAGGATTTCAACTGTATTCAGATAATGTAGCAGGCAAACACCCATTGAGAGCAAACAGGTCCAGCGGGCTATCCATTGCAGTAGCCTTTGTCCCTGGGACCAGAGTGATGCACCACAAGCAGCTAACATCGACAAGCTGCAGAGCAAGCGATCTCAGGAGGGCAATGGCACTGGTACCGCTAGGACTGGGAGAAATTTAGAATTCAGCAGAGGAGGACTAAGGGTTTAATTAGGAGGGAGAAAATCGAGTATGAGAGTAAGCTTGCAGAGAACATAAAAACTGACTGCGAAAGCTTCTACAGATATGTGAAGAGAAAAAGATTAGTGAACATTAATGTAGGTACCTTGCAGCCAGAATCAGGAGAATTCATAATGGGGAACAAGGAAATGGCAGAGCAATTGAACAAATACTTTGGTTCTGTCTTCACTAAGGAAGACATGAATAACTTCCCAAAAATACTCAGGGATTGAAGGGGAACTGAGGGAAATCCTTATTAGTCAGGAAATGATGTTAGGGAAATTGAAGGGACTGAAGGCCGATAAATTCCCAGGGCCTGATAGTCTGCATTCCAGAGTACTTAAGGAAGTGGCCCTAGAAATAGTAGATGCCTTGGTGGTCATTTTCCAACATTCCATGGACTCTGGATCAGTTCCTATGGATTGGAGGGTAGCTAATGTAACCCCACTTTTTAAAAAAGGAGGGAGAGAGAAAACAGGGAATTATAGACCGGTTAGCCTGACATCGGTGGTGGGGAAATGCTGGAATCAATTAATAGCAGCGCATTTGGAAAGCAGTGACAGGATCGGTCCAAGTCAGCATGGATTTATGAAAGGGAAATCATGCTTGACAAACCTTCTAGAGTTTTTTGAGGATGTAACTAGTAGAGTGGATAAGGGAGAACCACTGGATGTGGTGTATTTGGACTTTCAAAAGGCTTTTGACAAGGTCGCACACAAGAGATTAGTGTGCAAAATTAAGGGAATGGTATTGGGGGTAATGTATTGACATGGATAGAGAACTAGTTGGCAGACAGGAAGCAAAGAGTGGGAATAAACAGATCCTTTTCAGAATGGCAGACAGTGACTAGTGGGGTGCCTCAGGGTTCAGTGCTGAGACCCCAGCTATTCACAATATACATTAATGGTTTAGATGAAGGAATTGAATGTAATATCTCCAAGTTTGCAGATGACACTAAGCTGGGTGGCAGTGCGAGCAGCGAAGAGGATGCTTGGAGGCTGCAGGGGGACTTGGACAGGTTAGGTGAATGGGCAAATGAATGGCAGATGCAGTATAATGTGGATAAGTGTGAGGTTATACACTTTGGTGGCAAAAACAAGGAGGCAGACTATTATCTGAATGGTGACAGATTAGTAAAAGGGGAGGTGCAATGAGTCCTGGGTGTCATGGTACATCAGTCATTGAAGGTAGGCATGCAGGTATAGCAGGCAGTAAAGAAAGCAAATGGCATTCTGGCCTTCATAGCGAGGGGATTTGAGTATAGGAGCAGGGAGATCTTACTGCTTGGTGAGACCACACCTTGAATATTGTGTGCAGTTTTGGTCTCCTAATCTGAGGAAGGTCATTCTTGCTATTGAGGGAGTGCAGCAAAGGTTCACCAGACTGATTCCTGGGATGGCAGGACTGACATATGAAGAAAGACTGGATCGACTAGGCTTATATTAACTGGAATTTAGAAGAATGAGAGGGGACCTCATAGAAACATATAACATTCTGACGGGATTGGACAGGTTAGATGCAGGAAGAATGTTCCCGATGTTAGGGAAGTCCAAAACCAGGGGTCACAGTTTAAGGACACGGGATAAGCCATTTAGGACCGAGATGAGGAGAAACTTCTTCACTCAGAGAATTGTGAACCTGTGGAATTCTCTACCACAGAAAGTTGTTGGGGCCAGTTCATTAGATATATTCAAAAGGGAGTTAGATGTGGTACTTACGGCTAAAGGGATCAAGGGGTATGGAGAGAAAGCAGGAATGGAGTACTGACGTTGCATGATCAGCCATGATCATATTGAATGGTGGTGTAAGCTCGAAGGGCCGAATGGCCTACTCCTGCACCTACTTTCTATTTTTTTATGTTTCTCTGATACCCTGCCCCTGATCGGATCCACCTCTCAGTCACCCAATGGCACCAACCACTACAAGCCTGAAAGAGCAAACTGTGCTAAGGCGCAGCCCCCAGACCTTATCGCCACCAAGGCTACACCCGGGAACAAAGGGTCACCCGCAACATTTCTCCCAAATGGGACCGGGACCAGCCAGGATCCCAAATCAAATAACGCCCAGGCAAGCGAGGCAGCAGTTCCCTGCGCATTGCTAGACTACTGCTCCTCAGGGAGCAGCAGCGACCCGGGGCGCAAGGAAAGGACAGCGAGGTCACAGGCATCGGTGAACCTGCCCGACGCTAGGAGCAACAGCAAAGGCCCCGAGAGCAGGCAACTTGAGCCAACCAGGCTACCTGGACACCATCCAGCAGTTCTGGAACTAGCTTGTCCTCATGCACCGGTGCTGACATCAGCACTGAGTCCAAGTATGTATCAAGACTGTATCTCACCAGCCAAATGTACTTGCCTCACAACTGTACCACAAATGTAATGATGTAAATTTTTTTTTTCTGGACTTCAATGTATATGAACGTAATGAGCCACCGGCATAATCTATGTGCGGGGGGGCGGGAGGGGTTGGGGAGAGAATGGAGTGGTCATGGACTCACAAACATAAACCACCAGCACCTCTATTGCCAACGAAACACCACCTACTCACCCAAGATAGAAACGACCCTCCAAGGGTCAACCAGATAGAGCTAAGCCCAGAGCACAGTCAATGTCAACGAAGGCGATTTGCACGAAGGCCTTGGGGGAGAGTGATGTCATGTATCCAGACATGTTTACTGCTTGTACTATTACATATGATATGCCACTAGAGGGCACTACTATGGGAAATTTGTACACCAGCTGTATGGTCACTAAGGTGTGCCACCAGAGGGCACTGCAGTGGGACACTCGTAGGTTCCCTGTATAGGTGTGCCAGACCGAGTATAAAAGGCAAGCCACCATGTGTGATGATCACTCGGGAGTTATATTAAATGGACTAAGGTCACTACAGTTCAAGTGCAATACATTGCTTCGTGGAGTCATTATCAGAGCACCTAAAGACATAACTTCCTAAATTTGCCTTTCCCCAGTTTAACCTGTTCCTCTTGTCCTCCCTCTGCCTGTTGCACTTTATCTTGAACTGGTGTTCTGGATTCCCTAGGTGCGTTAAGAAGGTATGATGGGCCTTCTTGAACCGATGGTAGTTTTTTGATACAACTGAGTGGCTTGTCAGGCCACCTCCAGAAGACGACTAAGAGTCAATTACGTTGGTGTGGGACTGAAGTTCCATATGGGCCAGACTGGGTAAGAACGGTAGGTTTCTTTCCCTAAAGGACATTAGTTTATACGACAATGCGACAACTTCATGGTTATTTTTACTGATACCAGCTTTTTAAAAATGAATTAAAATCTCAAACTACAGTGGTGCATTTTGAACTTGTATTCTGGATTACTAGTCCAGCAACATGACCACTACACTGGCATACCCTATGGTTGTACATCCCTTTTGTGTTACTACAGCATACAGGCAAGGTGCTTCCCCACAGGAGCGGGATTGAAAGGGATCACCAAAATGCCTGGTCTATCTCAAAGAATAGCATTGGCTTAGGTCACTTGCACACTCTGTCACCAGCAGTCAGCATGGGAGCTAAGGAAATAGAAAATAACTGGGGGAAGGTGGGGTCAAGAATCATATGTGCACTTCCTCGTTCCCCCACCCAAACAAAACCTGGGCTGTCGTTGAAATCCTCGGCAATAGCGTGGCCTTGATTATTTTTGGTAGAGCGGAGAGGGGATTTGACAGTCTTGTAAGAAGAGCAAACATAGTTCTGACTAATTGTGTAAAATTAATGGCATCACATTTCTACATCGTACCAGAACTTGGAAAATAAATATCTCAGCCTTGCAATAGTGATCATTTTTAATTAAAAAAAAACATTATTGTGTTTCTTTTTCTGTATTTTTTATATCTACATAGATAGGGATATATAGTAATGTACTATGTAATGAATGCCATGTAAAGTAGACACCTCAAAGCGCTGGAGAAGTACTACCAGCGCTGCCTCCGCAACATCCTGCAAATCCACTGGGTGGATAGACGCATCACCGTCAGTGTCCTTGCTCAGGCTAACATCCCCAGCATCGAAGCACTGACCACACTCGACCAGCTCCGATAGGCGGGGCACACCGTCCGCGTGCCCGATACGAGACTCCCAAAGCAAGCGCTGTGCTCGGAACTCCTAAACGCAAGCGAGCCCCAGGTGGGCAGAGGAAATGTTTCAAGGACACCCTCAAAGCCTCTTTGATAAAGTGCAACATCCCCACCGACACCTGGGAATCCCTGGCCCAAGACCGCCCTTAGTGGAGGAAGAGAATCCGGGAGGGCGCTGAGCACCTCAAGTCTCATCGCCGAGAGCATGCAGAAATCAAGTGCTGACAGCGGAAGGAGCGTGCGGCAAACCAGACTCATCACGTTTTCCTCCAACGACTGTCTGTCCCACCTGCGACAGAGATTGTAATTCCCGTTTTGGACTGTACAGTCACCTGAGAACTCACTTTTAGAGTGGAAGCAAGTCTTCCTCGATTTTGAGGGACTGCCTATGATGATGAAAAATGCAATATCCATTTTTAATATAAACTTCATTGTAATTCACCCGAATCTTAGACTTGTGTCACTGTGTAAGCTGCAACTCGGTCCAACTGTCTGGAACTCCTCTTAATTCCTCTGCCTCTCCACTTCTCTCTCCACTTTTAAAAATGTTTTAGCCAAACAACCTTTCCGAGCTCATTATTTATTTTATTTTATATTTTTCCTTCCCCCCCTTCTCTATGTGAAGCACCTTGGGATGTTTTCTGTGTTTAAAGTTGCTATATAAAAAACAAATTGTTGTGCATTATGTAGTCACCTTCACTTTGCTGAAGTAAAACTTGTAGAACACTGGAATCTGTAAAGTCCTTACTCTACAGCATGAAACCACACGAGGCACATTCTGGGGACAAGGTCACTCTGTGACCTTAACTCTTTATTTACAGGACTCCAAAGACGATGACCCTGCATGGGACCTCCCTTTATATACCTGGATGATCAGGTAAGGAGTGTCTCCCACAAGTTCACCCCGAGTGGACAAGGTGTGCATCTAGGTTGAGTGGATACAGTAATACAGTGGTGTTACATTGTGGTTACATATATGACATCACCTCCCCCCCCACGCCACGGCCAAAGTCTTAGTAGGATCACAGGTTTAGTCTTTCAGGTGGTCTCCGCTCCCTCGTGGAGCGCCGCAGTTGGGGCTCTGGTTGTTGTACACTGACGTGAGTGTCTGTCACCTGTGGTGATTCCAGCCTGTCTGAGCTGACCGCAGGGACTGTGCATTCTTCTGATTGCTCTTGTTGCTCGTTCACTGGCGGGGGTGTGAGCTCCATCTCATGGTCTTCTTCAGGTTCCTCCGTGTCGATGCTGAATTGTTTTTTTACTTGGTCCAGATGCTTTCGGCATATCTGACCATTGTTGAGTTTTACCACGATGACCCTATTCCCCTCTTTGTCAATTACAGTACCCTCATCCATTTGGGCCCCATGGCGTGATTGAGGACGAATACAGGATCATTTATTTCTATACATCTCCCCCTCGAATTATGGTCATGGTACTCGTTTTGTGACTTGCGCTTGCCCTCAACTATGTCAGTCAGGACTGGGTGAATGAGGGACAACCGAATTTTGAGTGTCCGTTTCATTTGTAGCTCTGCGGGTGGGACCCCCATGAGCGAGTGTGGTCGGGATCTATAGGCCAGCAGGAGGCAAGATAGGCGGCATTGTAGGGAGGGTCCTTGAATCCTGAGCATACCTTGCTTAATGATTTGGACCGCACGTTCCGCCTGGCCATTGGAGGCCGGCTTGAACGGCGCAGTCCTGACGTGGTTGATGCCATTGTCCGACATAAACTCCCGGAATTCGTAGCTTGTAAAACATGGGCCATTATCACTAACCAGGATGTCCGGCAAGCCATGGGTTGCAAAGATCGCACGTAGGCTTTCCACGGTGGTGGATGACGTGCATGAATTCAGAATGATGCACTCGCATCATTTCGAGTACGCATCTACCACAATAAGGAACATCTTTCCCATGAACGGGCCCGCGTAGTCAACATGAATGCGTGACCATGGCCTGGTGGGCCAGCACCAGGGGCTGAGCGGGGCCTCCCTGGGGGCATTTCCCAGCTTGGCACGTCATGCACCTGCGAACCTAGTGTTCCAGGTCTGAACCAATTCCAGGCCACCAAACGTGTGACCGGGCAATGGCCTTCATCAGCACAATGCCTGGGTGCTCGCTGTGGAGTTCCCTGATGAATGCTTCCCTGCCCTTCTGGGGCATAAGAACATAAGAACATGAGAATTAGGAACAAGAGTAGGCCACCTAGCCCCTTGGGCCTGCTCCGCCATTCAACAAGATCATGGCTGATCTGGTTGTGGACTCAGTTCCACTTACCCGCCCGCTCCCCGTAACCCTTAATTCCCTTATTGGTTAAAAATCTATCTATCTGTGATTTGAATACATTCAATGAGCTAGCCTCAACTGCTTCCTTGGGCAGAGAATTCCACAGATTCACAACCCACTGGGAGAAGAAATTCCTTCTCAACTCAGTTTTAAATTGGCTCCCCCGTATTTTGAGGCTGTGCCCCCTAGTTCTAGTCTCCCCTACCAGTGGAAACAACCTCTCTGCCACTATCTTGTCTATCCCTTTCATTATTTTAAATGTTTCTATAAGATCACCCCTCATCCTTCTGAACTCCAACGAGTAAAGACCCAGTCTACTCAATATATCATCATAAGGTAACCCCCTCATCTCCGGAATCAGCATAGTGAATCGTCTCTGTACCCACTCCAAAGCTAGTATATCCTTCCTTAAGTAAGGTGACCAAAACTGCACGCAGTACTCCAGGTACGGCCTCACCAATACCCTATAAAGTTGCAGCAGGACCTCCCTGCTTTTGTACTCCATCCCTCTCGCAATGAAGGCCAACATTCCATTCGCCTTCCTGATTACCTGCTGCACCTGCAAACTAACTTTTTGGGATTCATGCACTGCACTGCAGCATGTTGTAATTTCTCCCCATTCAAATAATATTCCCTTTTACTGTTTTTTTTCCCAAGGTGGATGACCTCACATTTTCCGAAATTGTATTCCATCTGCCAAACATTACCCCATTCGTTTAACCTATCTAAATCTCTTTGCAGCCTCTCTGTGTCCTCTACACAACCCACTTTCCCACTAATCTTTGTATCATCTGCAAATTTTGTTACATTACACTCTGTCCCCTCTTCCAGGTCATCTATGTATATTGTAAACAGTTGTGGTCCCAGTACCGATCCCTGTGGTACACCACTAACCACTGATTTCCAACCCGAAAAGGACCCATTTATCCCGACTCTCTGCTTTCTGTTAGCTAGCCAATTCTCTATCCATGCTAATACATTTCCTCTGACTCCGCGTACCTTTATCTTTTGCAGTAACCTTTTGTGTGGCACCTTATCGAATGCCTTTTGGAAATCTAAATACACCACATCCATCGGTACACCTCTATCCACCATGCTCATTATATCCTCAAAGAATTCCAGTAAATTAGTTAAACATGATTTCCCCTTCATGAATCTATGTTGCGTCTGCTTGATTGCACTATTCCTATCTAGATGTCCCGCTATTTCTTCCTTAATGATAGCTTCAAGCATTTTCCCCACTACAGATGTTAAACTAACCAGCCTATAGTTATCTGCCTTTTGTCTGCCCCCTTTTTTAAACAGAGGTGTTACATTAGCTGCTTTCCAGTCCGCTGGTACCTCCCCAGAGTCCAGAGAATTTTGGTAGATTATAACGAATGCATCTGCTATAACTTCCGCCATCTCTTTTAATACCCTAGGATACATTTCATCAGGACTATTGGACTTGTCTACCTTGAGTCCCATTAGCCTGTCCAGCACTACCTCCCCTAGTGATAGTGATTATCTCAAGGTCCTCCCTTCCCACATTCCCGTGACAAGCAATTTTTGGCATGGTTTTTGTGTCTTCCACTGTGAAGACCGAAGCAAAATAATTGTTTAAGTCTCAGCCATTTCCACATTTCCCATTATTAAATCCCCCTTCTCATCTTCTAAGGGACCAACATTTACTTAAGTCACTCTTCTCCGTTTTATATATCGGTAAAAGCTTTTACTATCTGTTTTTATGTTTTGCGCAAGTTTACTTTCGTAATCTATCTTTCCTTTCTTTATTGCTTTCTTAGTCATTCTTTGCTGTCGTTTAAAATTTTCCCAATCTTCTAGTTTCCCACTAACCTTGGCCGCCTTATACGCATTGGTTTTTAATTTGATACTCTCCTTTATTTCCTTGGTTATTCACGGCTGGTTATCCCTTCTCTTACCGCCCTTCTTTTTCACTGGAATATAGTAGGCAGTCGGCTTGGATGGAGAGCTCATCCATCCGCCTGTGGAATGGTCTGACCTCCTCAGGGCATGCTCTGTGTGCGGGCGCCCAATCCCAGGTCAAGGCACATTTCTTAATCAGGGATAGGAGGGGATCTCTGTTTGTCCAGATTTTGATCTGGCGGGCTGTGATGGGGGAGCCTGCACTGTCAAAGGCATCAACAGCCATGACCATCTCAGCGCTTTGCTCCGCTGCCCCCTCAGTGGTGGCCAGTGGAAGCCTGCTGAGCGCGTTAGCGCAATTTTCAGTGCCGGGCCGGTGCCGGATGGAGTAGTCATAAGCAGCCAGCCTGAGAGCCCATCGCTGTATGCGAGCTGATGCATTGGCATTGATAGCCTTGCTGACTGACAACAGGGATGTTAATGGCTTGTGGTCCATCTCTAATTCAAACTTCCTACTGAAGAGGTACTGATGCATTTTGTTTACACCATGGACACATGCCAGCGCTTCCTTCTTGAACATCCCATATCCCCGTTCTTCTTGAGAGAGCGACCTGGAGGCATAAGCCACAGGTTGTAGTTGACCCTCAGCATTGCCCTGCTGCAACATGCACCCAACCGCATAGGACGATGCATCACATGTCAGAACCAATTTTTTACAGGGGTCGTACAGGGTCAACAACTTGTTTGAACAAAGTAGTGTTCAAACGTGTTCACGCCTGATCAAAAGCCCGCTCCTGACAGTCCCCCCAAACCCAATCGCAACCCTTACGCAGGAGCACGTGTAGTGGCTCCAACAACATGCTCAAGTTCAGCAGAAAGTTCCCGAAATAATTCAACAGTCCCAGGAATGAACGCAACTCCGATGTGTTGCAAGGCCTGGGTGCTCGTTGAATCGCCTCTGTTTTGGATTCGGTGGGCCGAATCCCATCTGCAGCAACCCTCATGCCTAGAAACTCAACCTCGTGAGATAAGAACACACATTTAAACTTCTTGAGTCACAGGCCTACTCGGTCCAGTCGGCGTAGCACCTCCCCCAGTTTGTGGAGGTGTTCCTCGGTGTCTCGACCCGTGATGAGGATGTCGTCCTGGAATACAATATTTCCAGGAATGGACTTAAGCAGGCTTTCCATGTTTCGTTGAAAAATCACGGCTGCTGATTGAATGCCAAACAGGCACCTGTTATAAACGAGCAGTCCCTTGTGCGTGGTGATGGTGGTCAGTAGTTTAGATTCGTTGGCCAGTTCCTGGGTCATATAGGCTGAAGTGAGGTCCAACTTGGTGAACAGCTTGCCGCCTGCCAGCGTGGCGAAGAGGTCCTCCGCTCTCGGGAGCGGCTATTGATCTTGTTGGGACACCCGATTGATGGTGGCTTTGTAGTCGCCAAAGATCCTGACAGAGCCATCTGCTTTTAAGACGGGAACGATGGGGCTCGCCCAGTCGCTGAATTCAACAGGCGAGATGATATCCTCTCTCAACAGCCGGTCCAATTCACTCTCGATTTTTTCTCGCATCACATACGGCACCGCTCTGGCTTTGTGGTGCACTGGCCTGGCGTCCGGAGTGATGTGTATTACTAATTTAGTGCCTTTGAAAGTCCCGACGCCAGGTTGGAATAGTGAATCGAATTGTTGTAGGACATGTGAGCACGAACTTCGCTCCACTGACGACATTGCGTGAACATCCCCCCATTTCCAGTTCATCTCGACTAACCAGCTCCTCCCCAACAGTGCGGGACCATTGCCCGGGACAATTCAGAGCGGCAGCCGATTCACTAACCCATTGTGTGTGACAGCCAATATTGCACTGCCTAGCACCGGAATGATTTCTTTAGTGTAAGTCCATAATTTTGTCTCAATACGTGCTAATTTGGGTCTACTGGCTTTCAGTGGCCATAGCTTCTCAAATTGCTGAACGCCCATGAGTGACTGGTTGGCCCCAGTGTCCAGCTCCATGCATACTGGGATACCGTTTAATAAAACCCTCATCATCATTGGTGGCATTCTGGTGTATGAACTGTGAATATTCGCCACATGTACCCGCTGAACCTCGGCGTCCATTGATTCGCCCCAAACGTCATCCTGCCTCAAAGAACCCTCTTCTGGTCCATCCACCTCATATAATTAGTCTGGTTGCAGGCTTCCTGCACATTCGAGCTAAGTGGCCACTGAGATTGCAGTTCCTGCAGACAAACTGTTGGAATCTGCAAGATCGAGCTGAGTGTTTTCCCCCACACCTCCAGCATGAGTTAAAGTTTCCATTGTTGGGGACAAAGGGACTATGGCCAGGCATTCCGCGCTGACTGTCCTTTTGACTGCTCTTAAGTACCCTATTAGTGGGTGTCAATGGCCCCATCCCGGGCTGCATTGTCCACTGTGATGGCGTGAATAATCGTTCAGCCTGCCATTGTCTCTGTTAAAGTCCAGGATCTATTGCTGCCTGGGGACTGCCCCTGCCTGCCTGCGGGACTCTGAGTCGCATTGATGATGTTGACTCCCTGATCCATCGCCGCGTTAGAGGCAGAATTGCGCGCGTATATTATTTTCGTCTCTTTCTCCCCCGCCATGAAAGTTTGAGCCATCAGCGCCGCCGCTTCCAAGGTCAAATACTTCGTCTCAATTAATTTGCGGAAAATTCCCGCATGACCGATGCCCTCGATAAAGAAGTCCCTTAGCATCTCCCCCTTGCAGGCGTCTGTGAACTTGCAGAGGTTGGCCAAACGGCGGAGGTCCGCTACGAAGTCCAGTATGCTTTGTCCTTCACGACGTCGGTGGGTGTAGAATCTGTGTCGGGCCATATGTATGCTACTCGTCGGTTTGAGGTGATCCCCGATCAATTTGCTAAGTTCTTCAAAGGTTTTGTCCGCCTCTTTTTTGGGTGCTAGTAAGTCCTTCATGAGCACGTAAGTCTTTGGTCCGCAGCTGGTCAAAAGATGAGCCCTTTGCTTGTCGGCCGCTGCATCCCACAACCATTCTTTCGTAACGAAGTTTTGCTGCAGCCTTGCGACAAAATTGTCCCAGCCTTCCCCAACACAGTACGATTCCTCTGTGCTACAGGTGGCCATTCTCATGGGTTGTGAATTCCCGTTTCTCGTCGCCAATGTAAAGTCCTTACTCTACAGCATGAAACCACACGAGGCACATTCTGGGGACAAGGTCACTCTGTGACCTTAACTCTTTATTTTCAGGACTCCAAAGACGATGACCCCGCGTGGGACCTCCCTTTATATACCTGGGTGATCAGGTAAGGAGTGTCTCCCACAAGTTCACCCCTAGTAGTCAAGATGTGCATCTAGGTTGATTGTATACAGTAATACAGTAGTGTTACATTGTGGTTACATACATGACAGAATCCATACCCAGCCCTAAGTTCAATTGGTAAAGACGCTATTGATGTTTGCTTCAGACCTGAAATCCCCGGACTTATTCCCTCATGCTGTGAGCTGTGGCTCAGTGGGTAGCACACGCACCTCTGAGTCAGAAGCTTGTGGGTCAAATCCCAATCCAGGGACTTGAGCACTTATATCTAGGCTGACATTCCAGTGCAGTGCTGAGAGAGAGCTGCACTGTCGGAGGTGCCGTCTTTCAGATGACACATTAAACAGGTTCCCTCTGCTCTTCCATGTGGACATAAAAGATCCCATGGTGCTATTTAATAGAAGAGCAGGGGAGTTCTCCCCGGTGTCATGGCCAATATTTAGCCCTCAATAACAAAACAGATTATCTGATCATTACAGGAGGGTTAGCAAACAGAATTTGACACTGAGCCACACAAGGAGATATTTGGACAGGTAACCAAAAGCTTAGTCAAAGAGGTAGGTTTTAAAAAGTGTTCTAAGGGAGGAGAGCAAGGCAGAGGTTTAGGAGAGAGTTGTAGAGCTTAACGCCGAGGCAGCTGAAGGCAGTGAAAAATGGGCACTTAAGCAAGGTACCGAAGGCAACCTCGGGACCGAATCCATGCCAGTTTTTGGGCTTTGCTGAATTTCGGATCTCGCTGTTAGCACTCGTTGCCACCCGCCGATTCCCGCCAATCCTCTGCTCCTGGCCACCCACCGATTCCCGCCAATCCTCTGCTCCTCGCCGCCCATCGATTCCTGCTGATCCTCCGCTCCTCGCCGCCTGCGGTCCCCTGGCACTACGTTTTATTACCGGTTTCCTCGTCTCTTGCTGCCCGACGTCACCATCTTGGCCGCTGCAAAAATGTCCGGTTTTCGAACAATTAAGTTTTTTGGAATTCCGGATTTGGGACATTGTACCTGTATCTATAAGTAGCGCCATGAAAATAAAAATGATTTATTTCCTGGCTGTTACTACAGTACCCTACACAATATACAGTTAACTGATATGACTGAGTGCTAATGCTTCATGCCTAAAAATCTAGGCTGACACTCAGTGCTGTGCTGAGGGAGTTCTGCACTGTCAAGAGATGCCGTCTTTCGGTGGAAACATGAAACCGAGACCCCGTCTGCTCTCTCAGGTGGATGTAAAAGATCCCATGGTAGTTTTTTGAAGAAGAGCAGGGGAGTTCCCCCAGTGTCCTGGCCCAATATTTATCCCTCAATCAACATCACCGAAACAGATTATCTGGTCATTATCACACTGCTGTTTGTGGGAGCTTTCTGTGTGCAAATTGGCTACCACGTTTCCTGCATTACAACAGTGACTACACTTCAAAAGTACTTAATTAGCTGTAAAGTGCTTTGGGACGTCTGGTGGTCATGAAAGGCGCTATATAAACGCGTCTTTTATTTTGCTCATCTGTGCTTTTCTTTCCATAAAAAGGCCAGGTATCGTCAATTGTTTTTTTAAGAGCAGGTAGTCTCGCCTCATTGTCGACACCTGTAACACTCCAAACCTCCAGTGACAAAATCTTTCATTAGCATTCCGCTGTCCAATGGATGCTCTTCTTACAGCTCTCTCACTCTGCTGCACAGGTGCAAGTAGCAGGGAGGTGAGTTGATGAATTTCAGCCCCATCGTCTTCTACTCAAGTCCATTTCTTAACAGGACCTCAGTACTGCCGATCTCCTCACTGCCTTCAGTTTCCCCCTGCTGCCTCCCCCTTTTTATAATCTACAGGCTTTAGTTGACAGGAAACAGAGAGTAGTGATGAATGGTTGGTTTTTGGACTGGAGGAAGGTATAGAGTGGTGTTCCCCAGGGGTCGGTTCTAGGACCACTGCTTTTCCTGATGTATATTAATGACTTGGATTGGGTGTACTGGGCACAATTTCAAAATTAGCAAATTACATAAAACCTGGAAGTATAGTGAACAGTGAGAAGGATAGTGATAGACTTCAAGAGGACATAGACAAGCTGGTGGAATGGGCAGACACGCAGATGAAATTTAACGCAGAAAAGTGTGAAGTGATACATTTTGGTAGAAAGAATGAGAGGAAATATAAATTAGAGAGTATAATCCTAAAGTGGGTGCATGAACAGAGTGACCTGGGGGTATATGTGCACAAATCATTGAAGGTGGCAGGGCAGGTTGAGACAGCGGTTAAAAAGTTTATGGGATCCTGGGCTTCATGAACAGAGGTATAGAGTACAACAGCCTGGAAATTATGGTGAATTTGTGTAGAACACTGGTTCGGCCTCAACTGAACCATTGTGTCCAATTCTGGGCACCGCACTTTAGGAAGGATGTGAAGGCCTTAGAGAAGGTGCAGAAAAGATTTACAAGAATTATTCCAGGGATGAGGGACCTCAGTTACGTGGATAGACTGGGGAAGCTGTAGTTATTCTCCAACAAGCAGAGAAGATTGAGAGGAGATTTGATAAAGGTGTTCAAAATCAGGAGGGGTCTGGACATGATAGATAGAGAGAAACGGTTCCCATTGGCAGAAGGGTCGAGAATCAGAGGATGCAGGTTTAAGGTGATTGGCAAAAGAACCAAAGGCGACATAAGAAAAAACTTTTTTACACAGTGAGTGGTTAGGATCTGGAATGCACTGCCTGAAAGGGTGGTGGAGACAGACTCAGTCATGGCTTTCAAAAGGGAGTTGAATAAGTACCTGAATTAATTTTTTTTGCAGGGCTATGGGGAAAGGGCGGGGAGTGGGACTAGCTGAAGTATTCTTGCAGAGAGCCAGCACAGGCTCGACGGGCCGAATGACTTTCTTCCGTGTTGTAACCATTCTATGATTCTAGTTTAGCATCACCTAGCTATTTCTGCTACCTGATTTTCCTCGTCTTTGACTCTATTCCTTTCCTTGGTGCACGCATTGGAGAATTCACTTGGTCTCTCGCTGAAAATAACCAATTACATTTTTGTTTCTAATTGGATTAAGTTAAGGTGCAAATGTAATAAAATGGCCACGTCTTCACCCAGCCACAACCATGTCAGGATGCAACAGGGCATATAACTTGTCAGTGTTCAGAGAGCTGTTGGAATTTATTGATAAAGAAATAATTACAGAATATTACAATATATTTTAAAAATTGTATTTAAGGAGTGCTTTTGTGTGAGAAGTTGTAAAAAAAATTGCGTGTGTGTAAGTGAAAACTGAAATTATGAATGCTTCTCTTTATCAATTTTATAAAATGTGCTGTGAAGGTACAAAACCATTCTACACTTCTCACTCCAATTTCTAATGGATTTAAGTACAGTTAGACCAAACATGCCTCCAAATGTCCTGTCAATTGCTCGTAATGAGAGGAAAGGTGGAGATGGATTGTGGGGCAACAAATGAAAGTGTGCACTGGTGTGGTGGTGTGAGCCTCTCTTCTGGAAAAGGAGAAGATTTTGATGCAACAGGATTGTATTTTTGAAGGTTATGAAGTGTTGGTCAGAGCAAATTTGTTTACTTGTGGAGGAAAGGCCTCAGTTAATAGGGACAGATGGTGTAAGAGTGAGAAGGTAATGCCAGGTGGAACTTGTTCACACAAAGGGTACTAAACTTGGTTAATATCATAGCATGCAAGGCCACAGAAGCAAAACTATAAACAGACACAGTAATGTAATGTTTATTGTATTGGATCACCAACACAGAAATCAAATCCCACCATGGCAAGTTGTGAAATTGAATTCAATAAATCTGGTAAGCACCAGGAATTGTTTCACTAATGACCTTCAGCGAACGCAACCTACTAACTCTACCTGGTGTGGCCTACATGTGACTCCAGTCCCACACTACATGGTTGACTTATACCCTCAGAGTATAAGCCTCCCTTATAAAGTGCAACATCCCCACTGACACCTAGGAGTCCCTGGCCAAAGACCGCCCTAAGTGGAGGAAGTGCATCCCGGAGGGCGCTGAGCACCTTGAGTCTCGTCGCCGAGAGCATGCAAAAATCAAGCGCAGGCAGCGGAAAGAGCGTGCGGCATACCAGTCCCACCCACCCCTTCCCTCAATGACTACCTGTTCCACTTGTTACAGTGATTGTGGTTCTCGTATTGGACTGTACAGCCATCTAAGAACTCATGTTAAGAGTGGAAACAAGTCTTCCTTGATTCCGAGGGACTGCCTATGATGATAATTATGATGATACCCTCAGGACATCTGGGAATCAACAGTAAATACTGCCTTGCCTGTGTTACCCATATCCCAAGAACATTTATAAAACTGCATTCAAAAGGCAATTAAGGTAGGTTCAGGAGAGAAAGAACACAAGAACATAAGAATTAGGAGCAGGAATAGGCCATTCAGCCTCTCAAGCCTGCTCCGCCATTCAATAAGATCATGGCCGATCTTCTACCTTTACTCCACTTTCCTGCACTATCCCCATATCCCTTGATTCCTTTAGTATCCAAAAATCTATCGATCTCCGTCTTGAATATACTCAAAGACTGGGCCTCCATTGCCCTCTGGGGGAGAGAATTCCAGAGATTCACCACCCTCTGAGTGAAGAAGTTTCTCCTCATCTCAGTCCTAAACAGCCGACCCCTTATTCTGACACTGTGACCCCTGGTTCTAGACTTCTCAGCCAGAGGAAACATCCTCCCTGCAGCTATTCTGTTAAGCCCTGTAAGAATTTTGTATGTTTAAATGAGATCACCTCTCATTCTTCTAAACTTTAGAGAATATAGGCCTAGTCTACTCAATCTCTCCTCATAGGACAATCCCCCATCCCAGGAAAATCAGTCTCGTGAACCTTCGTTGCACTCCCTCAATCGCAAGTATATCCTTCCTTAGGTAAAGAGACCAAAATTATACACAATACTCCAGGTGCGGTCTCACCAGGGCCCTGTATAATTGCAGTAAGACATCTTTACTCTTGCACTCAAATCCTCATAATAAAGTCCAACATATCATTTCTTTTCTTAATTGCTTGCTGTAGCTACATGTTAACTTTCAGCCATTCATGTATAAGGACACCCAGATCCCTCTGAACACTAACACTTTCCAATCTCTCACCATTTAAAAAATACTATGCTGTTCTATTTTTCTATCGAAGTGGACAACTTCATATTTCTCCACATTATATTTCATTTGCCAAGTTCTTGCCCACTCACTTGGCCTGTCGATATCCCTTTGAAGTCTCTTTGTATCTTCCTCACATTCCCACCTAGCACTGTATCGTCAGCAAACTTGGATATATTACATGGGATGGAGTACAAAAGCAGGGAGGTCCTGCTGCAACTGTATAGGGTATTGGTGAGGTCGCACCTGGAGTACTGCGTGCAGTTTTGGTCACCTTACTTAAGGAAGGATATACTGGCTTTGGAGGGGGTACAGAGACGATTCACTAGGCTGATTCCGGAGATGAGGGGGTTACCTTATGATGATAGATTGAGTAGACTGGGTCTTTACTCGTTGGAGTTCAGAAGGATGAGGGGTAATCTTATAGAAACATTTAAAATAATGAAAGGGATAGACAAGATAGTGGCAGAGAGGTTGTTTCCACTGATAGGGGAGACTAGAACTAGGGGGCACAGCCTCAAAATACGGGGGAGCCAATTTAAAACTGAGTTGAGAAGGAATTTCTTCTCCCAGAGGGTTGTGAATCTGTGGAATTCTCTGCCCAAGGAAGCAGTTGAGGCTAGCTCATTGAATGTATTCAAGTCACAGATAGATATATTTTTAGCCAATAAGGGAATTAAGGGTTATGGGGAGCGGGCGGGTAAGTGGAGCTGAGTCCACGGCCAGATCAGCCATGATTTTGTTGAATGGCGGAGCAGGCTCAAGGGGCTAGATGGCCTACTCCTGTTCCTAATTCTTATGTTATGTTCTTATTTGATCCTCTCATCCAAATCATTGAAATAGATTGTGAATAGCTGGGGCCCAAGCACCGATCCTTGCGGCACCCCACTAGTTACAGCCTGTCAACCTGAAAATGAGCTGTTTATTCTTACTCTCTATTTTCTGTCCGTTAACCAATCCTCAATGCATGCTAATAAATCATGCCCAATCCCATGAACCCTAGTTTTGTTTTTTAACCTCTTGTGTGACACCTTATCGAATGTCTTCTGAAAATCCAAATATGCCACATCCTCTGGTTCCCCCTTATCTATTCTGTTAGTTACAACCTCAAAAAACAGATGTGTCAAACATGACTTCCCTTTCATAAATCCATAGAAAATCTGCCAAATCCTATAATTATTTTCTAAGTGCCCTGTTACCACTTCGTTAATAATAGATTCTCGCATTTTCCTTATGACTGATATCAGGCTAACTAGTCTGTAATTCCCCGTTTTCTCTCTCCCTCTTTTCCTAAATAGCAGGGTTACATTTGCTACCTTCCAATCCATGGGAACCTTTCTAGAATCTATGGAATTTTGGAAGATGACAACCAATGCATCCAGTGCATAATAAGTCCCACCCAAGGGGCTGCTGCAGTTCGAGGAACTTTGGCTCTGACGTTGATGAGCTGGAGTCCGAGCTGCAGACATTATGACACTTCAGGGAGGGAGAGAGTTACCTGGATGCCATGATCCAGGAGCTAGTCACACCAATTAGATTAATTCATTCAAATTCGATCCGTGGTCAGGGACAGGAGGGTGCGACTATCAGTGAGGAATGTATGGGGACTCAGGATGGAGTGATGGAGGAGCCTCAGCCCTTGCTCTTGTCCAACAGATTTGAGGCCCTTACTCCCTGTGTGGGCGAGAGCAGGGACTGCAGAGTAGATGAGCAAACTGACCACAGCACCATGGTACAGTGGGCCAGTCAAGTGTGGGGAGTAAAAAGAAACGTAGTGGTAGGGGACAGTATTATCAGCGGGATAGATATTGTTCTCTGCAACCGAGAGCCTACCCGGTGCCAGGGTTGAGGACATCTCCTCTGGGCTGGAGAGGAACTTGGAGTGGGACGGGGAAGATACAGTTGTCGTGGTCCAAGTGGGTATCAACGACATTGGTAGGACAAATAAAAAGGTTCTGCTGAGGGATTATGAGCAGCTAGGGCCAAATTAAAAAGCAGAACCACAAAAGTAATAATCTCTGGATTACTACCTGAGACACGAGCAAATTTGCATAGGGTAAATACAATCAGAGAGTTAAACATGTGGGTCAAACACTGGTGTGGGAGAAAAGGGTTTTGGTTTGTGGGACACTGGCACCAGTCCTGGGGTAAGAGGGAGCTGTTCTGTTCGGATGGGCTCCACTAAGACCGTGCTGGGACTAGGGTCCTGGCCAATCAAATAACTAGGGCTGTAGAGAGGGCTTTAAACTAATTAGTGGTGGCGGGGGGCGGTTGGGGGGCCGTGGGGGGGGGTGCTGGGGCGGGGCGGAGGATTCAGGTGAGTGAACATTTTAAAAGATAAAGAATAAGGAGAAGGCAATAGAGCAGGGTAGCACTGGGGGAAATAAAAACCAGAGCATGCCAGGAATGGACAGAATGTATAAACATAAAGGTGAATCAGAATGTGGGGTCGAAGCAGGAAAAAATGGGAAAAAAAAAAAATTTAAAAGCTCTTTATCTGAATGCATGCAGCATTCGTAACAAAATAGATTAGTTGACAGCACAAATAGATACAAATGGGCATGATCTGATAGCCATTAAGTGATATGGTTGCAAGGTTGTCATTGAAAGTTGGCATACAGGTACAGCAGGCGGTGAAGAGGCAAATGGTATGTTGGCCTTCATAGCTAGGGGATTTGAGTATAGGAGCAGGGAGGTCTTACTGCAGTTGTACAGGGCCTTGGTGAAGCCTCACCTGGAATATTGTGTTCAGTTTTGGTCTCCTAATCTGAGGAAGGATGTTCTTGCTATTGAGGGAGTGCAGCGAAGGTTCACCAGACTGATTCCTGGGATGGCAGGACTGACATATGAGGAGAGACTGGATCAACTGAGCCTTTATACATTGGAGTTTAGAAGGATGAGGGAGATCTCATGGAAACATCGAAGATTCTGATGGGACAGGACAGGTTAGATGCGGGTAGAATGTTCCCGATGTTGGGGAAGTCAAGAACCAGGGGACACAGTCTTAGGATAAGGGGTAGGCCATTTAGGGCTGAGATGAGGAGAAACTTCTTCACTCAGAGAGTTGTTAACCTGTGGAATTCCCTGTTGCAGAGAGTTGTTGAGGCCAGTTCATTGGATATATTCAAGAGGGAGTTAGATATGGCCCTTACGGATCAAGGGGTATGGAGAGAAAGCAGGGAAGGGATACTGAGGGAACGATCAGCCATGATCTTATTAAATGGTGGTGCAGGCTCGAAGGGCCGAATGGCCTACTCCTGCACCTATTTTCTATGTTTCGATGTTTCTATGTTTCTAAGGTGGCCAGGACTGGGAACTAAATATTCAGGGCTATTTGACAATTCGGAAGCACAGACAGAAAGGAAAAGGAGGTGGGGTAGCACTGTTAATAAAGGATGAGATCAGTACGTTAGTGAGAAACGATATTGGCTCAGAAGATCAAGATGTTGAATCAGTTTGGGTGGAGATAAAGAACAAAAAGGGGAAAAAGTAGCTGGTGGGCATAGTCTATAGGCCACCTAATAGTAGCTACACTTTTGAGTGGAGTATAAATCAAGAAATAATGGAGGCTTGTAAAAAAGGAACGGCAATAATCATGGGCAATTTTAACCTTCATACTGGTTGGACAAAGCAAATTAGCCAGGGTAGCCTTGAGGAAGCGTTCATAGAGAATATCTGGGATAGTTTTCTTGAACAGTACGTTGCTGAACCAACCAGGGAGCAGGCTATCTTAGATCTGGTACTGTGTAATGAGACAGGATTAATAAATGATCTCCTTGTAAAGGATGCTGGCGGAATGAGTGACCATAACATGGTTGAATTTCAAATTCAGTTGGAGGGTGAGAAAGTTGGATCTCAAACCAGGGTCCTAAGCTTAAATAAAGGAGACTATAAAGGTATGAAGGCAGAGTTGGCTAAAGTGGATTGGGAAATTGATTAAAGTATGGGACGGTTGACAAGCAGTGGCAGACATTTAAGGAGATATTTCATAACTCGCAACAAAAATATATCCAAATGAGAAGGAAAGATTGTAAGAGAAGGGATAACAATCCGTGGCTAACCAAACAATAAGGGATGGTATCAAATTGAAAACAAGGGCATACAATGTGGCCAAGAGTAATGGGAGGCCAGAGGATTGGGAAACTTTTAAAAGCCAGCAAAGAGCGACTAAAAAATAATAAAGAGAGGGAAAATAGGTTATGAATCGGTCTTCAAGGTAGAAGACACTAAAAACACCCCAATAGTGAACAATCAAGGGGCTATAGGGAGGGAGGAACTTAATACAATCACTATCACTAAAGAAGTAGTACTCGGCAAAATAATGGGACTAAATGCGGACAAGTCCCCTGGACCTGATGGCTTACATCCCAGAGTCTTAAAAGAAGTGGCTGCAGAGATAGTGGATGCATTGGTTGTAATCTACCAAAATTCCATGGATTCTGGGGCAGTCCCAGCTGATTGGAAAACCGCAAATGTAACTCCCCATTTAAAAAAGGAGGCAGACAAAAAGCAGGAAACTATAGACCAGTTAGCCTAACATCTGTCGTTGGGAAAATGCTGGAGTCCATTATTAAGGGAGCAGTAGCAGGACATTTGGAAAAGTATAATTCAATCATGCACAGTTAGCATGGTTTTATGAAAGGGAAATCATGTTTGACAAATTTTCTGGAGTTCTTTGAGGACGTAACAAGCAGAGTGGATAAGAGGGAACCAGTGGATGTGGTGTATTTGGATTTCCAGAAGGCATTTGATAAGGTGCCACATAAAAGGTTACTGCACAACATAAAAGTTCATGGGGTTGGGGAGAATATATTAGCATGGATAGAGGATTGGCTAACTAACAGAAAACAGAAAGTCAGGATAGATGGGTCATTTTCCGGTTGGCAAACAGTAACTCGTGGGGTGCCGCAGGGATCGGTGCTGAGGCCTCAACTATTTACAATCTATATTAATGACTTGAATGAAGGGACCGAGTGCAATGTAACAAAGTTTGCCAATGATACAAAGATGGGTGAGAAAGCAAATTGTGAGGAGGACACAAAAAATCTGCAAAGTGAAATAGACAGGCTAAGTGAGTGGGCAAAAATTTGGCAGATGGAGGATAATGTGGGAAAATGTGAGGTTATCCACTTTGGCAGAAAAAATAGAAAAGCAAATTATAATTTAAATGGAGAAAAATTGCAAAGTGCTGCAGTACAGAGGGACCTGGTGATCCTTGTGCATGAAACACAAAAAGTTAGTATGCAGGTTAGTAATCAGGAAGGCAAATGGAATGTTGCTCTTTATTGCAAGGGGGATAGAGTATCGAGAGAAGTCCTGCTACAACTGTACAGGGTATTGGTGAGGCCACACACAGAGTACTGCGTACAGTTTTGGTCTCCGTATTTAACGAAGGATATACTTGCATTGGAGGCTGTTCAGAGAAGATTCACTGGGTTGATTCCGGAGATGCGGGCATTGACTTATATAGGTTGAGTAGGTTGGGCCTATACACATTGGAGTTCAGAAGAATGAGATGTGATCTTATGGAAACATATAAGATAATGAGGGGGCTCGACAAGGTGGATGCAGAGAGGATATTTCCACACGAAGAGGAAACTAAAACTAGGGGACATAGTCTCAGAATAAGGGGCCGTACATTTAAAACTGAGATGAGGAGGAATTTCTTCTCTCAGAGGGTTGTAAATCTATGGAATTCTCTGCCCCAGAGAGCTGTGGAGGCTGGTCATTAAATATAATTGAGGCGGAGAGAGACAGATTTTTGAGCGATAAGGGAATAAAGAGTTATGGGGAGCGGGAAGGGAAATGGAACTGTATCCATGATCAGATCAGCCATGAACTTATTAAATGGCGGAGCAGGATCGAGGGGCCAAATGGCCTACTCCTGCTCCTATTTCTTATGTTTTTATGGATAATTAAGTCATTCACTCCCAGTGGTCAATGTTGGGTATAGTAAATTGGACAGGATGAGCAGTGCTTATCACTTTTGACTTGTTTAGTTGAGCCTGGGAAATACAATTTGCTAAAACATCTAGAAATAATTGGAAACTGTCAGCAAGTAAAATGAATTGGGTCTAAAAGCTCTTTTCCAATTCTCTGTTGACATACATGGTAGTCAGTGTGTGCCTGTTGCTGCAACTATTTTAAGTTGAAACTATAATTCAAGTGCCCCCTTATTAAAGGGGTAATAAAACTGACAAATTAAACAAATGAAACTTTTGCCGATAATGGATCAAATTAAAATTTGGTTGCCGGGGGTGATGATGCACATCAGTCCCTCCGGCACCCACCTCTCGCGGAAGGCCGCGAGTGTACCGGTGGACACTGCATGCTCGATCTCCAGGGACACCCTGGCTCGAATGTAACCGCGGAAGAGAGGCAGGCAGTCGGGCTGCACGACCCCCTTGACCGCCCGCTGCCTTGACCAGTTAATGGCCACCTTGGTCATGCCCGGGAGCAGTCCTGCGAAGAGGGATTCCGACCTGCCTGCTCCCCTCCGCACAGGATGCCCAAAAGATCAGGAGCATGGGACTGAAGTGCAACCAGAAATTGAGGAGCAGCTCCTTCAAATATTGGAACAGGGGCTGCAACCTGACACACTCCACATGAGCTTGACATGCTGTCAGATAACTTGAGTATCGGAGGAAATTAGTTCTGCTGTTGACCCAGTTTTAGGAGTGTTTGTTTAGATGGAGAAGACAAATAGGTTAAATGGGTTTCCTTACCCCTGTAATGCTGCACAGCTACCTTGTTGCAAAGAGAATAATGTGGTAACGCCTCAGTGGCTTATGTTCAAGTAATGATTTACATTGTGTTGCCTCTTTCTGTCACTGTCTCCAACTGACATAATTCACGTGTGTTAATCCTCACTGATGTAAATTGCGATAATTAACACCCAGAACATGCCATAACTTACCATGGAGGACAGGTTCGAGCCCTGGTCTGTGCCAAGTTTGCTGATTTTGGCTTGAGTGGCAATTAGGGAATGCTACAGTTGGAGTGAGGGGATGGGTCATGGAAATAATTCAGTCGGGGTTATTTAACCTGAGTTGGGCACACTAATGTAAAGATTATTTTACTGGACGAGTAATCCAGACAATGTGAGTTCAAATTCTACTGTGGTAGTTTGTGAATTTTAATTCAGTTTTTCTCTGGAGGTAAAAATCTGGTATCAGTAAAAGTGACCAATTAAGCAGCCGGATTACAAACGCTACGGATTCACTAATGTCCTTTTCGGAAAGCAAACCTGCCGTTCTTACCTGGTCTGGTCTACATGTGACTCCAGTCCCACAACTATTTGGTTGACTCTTAATTGCCCCCTGAAGTGGGCAAATTGGCAGTCGCCTTTCCTACATTACAATCAACCACCAACGATGTCTCCGCAAGATCCTGCAAATCCCCTGGGAGGACTGACGCACCAACGTAAGTGTTCTCGATCAGGCCAACATCCCCAGCATCGAAGCATTGATCACACTCGAACAGCTCTGCTAGGCGGGCTACATTGTCTGCATGCCCGACACAAGACTCCCAAAGCAAGCGCTCTACTTGGAACTCCTACATGGAAAATGAGCCCCAGGTGGGCAGAAGAAACGTTTCAAGGACATCCTCAAAGCCTCCTTGATAAAGTGCAACATCCTCACTGACATCTGGGAATCCCTGACCAAAGACTGCCCAAAGTGTTGGAAAAGCATCCGGGAGGGCGCTGAGCACCTCGAGTCTCATCGCCGAGAGCATGCAGAAACCAAGTGCAGGTAGCGGAAGGAACATGCGGCAAACCAGTCTCCCCACCCACCCTTTCTTTCAACCACTGTCTGTCCCACCTGTGCCAGAGACTGTAATTCCCGTTGGTACACTCATAATAATGGATGAAATTGAGTACTGTGTACAATGAGCAAGTTTGACCTTAGCTCCTTTAATAAGACTCCAGAGTGCAGGTACCTCGTGGGTGGCCTGCTTATATACCGTGCTCCCAAGTGATGCTGGGATCCCTTGGGACTCCAACAGGTGGGCCCTCTGGTGGTCGGGTCTCGTACAGGTTACAAGGGGTTAAATAAATAACATAACTCCCCCGTGAAGTCAACAGGCCTTGCCGGGCTGCTGGGGATGATGAGTTCAGCTTTGTGGTAAACCATGATGTCAATTGCCACTTGTGTGTGTGGTGGTGTCTTCTTCGGGTTGTTCGTAGCTGTTGGTGAACCGCAATTTGGTTTGGTCAAAATATTTTCTGTGCGTTTGTCCATTGGCCAATTTGACCTGAAACACCCTACTCCCCTCTTTGGCTGTGACCGTGCCAGCGAGCCATTTGGGACCATGTCCATAATTGAGCACAAACACAGGATCATTGATCTCAATATCGCGTGACAAATTTGCGTGGTCATGGTACACACTTTGTTGATGCCGCTTGCCCTCCACGTGATCATGGAGATCAGGGTGGACAAGAGAGAGCCTTGTTTTTAGCAACCTTTTCATGAGCAGCTCGGCTGGGGGAACCCCGGTGAGTGAGTGGGGTCTGGTGCGGTAGCTGAGCAGCACTCGGGTCAGCCGGGTCTACAGGGAGCCTTCCGACAATCGTTTCAAGCTTTGCTTGATGGTCTGAACTGCCCGTTCTGCCTGGCCATTGGATGCGGGCTTGAACGGGGCAGATGTGACGTGTTTGATCTGTTGCGGGTCATGAATTCCTTGAATTCAGCACTGGTGAAGCACAACCCATTGTTGCTGACGAGGACATCAGGCAAGCCGTGCGTGGCAAACATGGCTCGTAGGCTTTCAATAGTGGCCATGGACGCGCTTACAGACATTATTGCACATTCAATCCATTTTGTGTAAGCGTCGATGACAACCAAAAACATTTTGCCTAGAAATGGGCCTGCATAGTCCACATGGGCCACGACCACCTCATCGCCAATTGGTACACTCTTATTAAAGGAGCTAAGGTCACATTTGCTCATTGTACACAGTACTCACTTTCATCCTTTATTATGAGTGTACCAATTCGTGACGAGGTAATGAACAACAGCGCGAAAATGCAAATAACAGTGCTATCCTGGAGAAATTCACAGAAGGGGACGATTGGGAGGCCTTCGTGGAGAGACATGACCAATACTTCGTAGCCAACGAGCTGGAAGGGGACGAGAACACTACCAAACGAAGGGCGATCCTCCTAACTCTCTGGGGCAACAATCTATGGCCGCATGAAGAATCTCTTAGCTCCGGCAAAACCAACATAGAAATCCTACGAAGAATTGTGTAAGCTGGTCCGAGAGCACCTAAATCCTAAGGAAAGCGTTTTGATAGCGAGATATCGGTTCTACACGTGTCAACAATCGGAGAGCTAGGAAGTGGCGAGCTATGTAGCCGAACTAAGGCGCCTCGCAGGACATTGTGAGTTTGAGGGATTCCTAGAACAAATGCTCAGAGACTTTTTTGTACTGGGCATTGGCCATGAGACAATCCTTCGCAAACTGTTGAATGTAGAAACTCCGAATCTAAGTAAAGCCATCACGATAGCCCAGGCATTTATGTCCACCAGCGACTACACCAAACAGATTTCGCAGAGTAAAGAAGTTTTGGCCAGTACTGTGCATAAAGTAATGTTGGTTTCGAGCAGAAATGTACATGGCAGAATGTACACACCGGCTGCTGCTGCCCAACCACAGATGACTCAGAGTACACCATCAATCGTTAATGCGAGGCAATTAACACCTTGTTGGTGTTGTGGAGGTAATTATTGGCCCCATCAATGCCGCTTCAAGCACTATGCGTGCAACGGTTGCAGAACAATGGGACACCACCAGTGAATGTGCAGGCGAGCTGCAAACCCTGCAAACCACCACGTTGCAGAGGAAGATCGATCCACTGTGGATCAGGCTGAATTGGAGACTCGTACTGAGGAGGCAGAAGTGTACAGGGTACATATATTCACTACGAAATGTCCACCAATAATGTTGAAAGTTGAACTGAACGGTATTCCAATATTTATGGAACTGGACACGGGTGCATGTCAGTCCATAATGAGTAAAAAGGCCTTCGACATGCTGTGGGCCATAAAGGCACACGGGCCCAAGCTCAGCCCCATTCACACCAAACTAAGGACTTACACCAAAGAACTAATCCCTGTAATTGGCAGTGCAGAAGTCAAAGTCTCCTATGACAGAGCAGTGCACGAACTCCCGCTGTGGATTGTGCCAGGTGATGGCCCCACGTTGTTTGGCAGAAGCCGGCTGGGAAGAATCCGCTGGAACTGGGACGACATCCGAGTGCTTTCGTCCGTCGACGATGCCTCATGTGCCCAGGTTCTGAGCAAGTTCCCATCGTTGTTCGAGCCAGGCATTGGAAGCTTATTGGGGGCGAAAGTGCAGATCCATTTGGTTCCCGGTACGCGACCCATCCACCACAAGGCACGAGCGGTACCGTACATGATGCGTGAAAAGGTGGAAATTGAGCTGGACAGGCTGCAGTGAGAAGGTATCATCGCGCTGGTGGAATTTAACGACTGGGCTAGTCCGATTGTCCCGGTACTTAAAGAGGACGGCACGGTTAGAATTTGTGGGGACTATAAAGTAACGATTAACTGTTTTTCGCTGCAGGACCAGTATCCGTTACCCAAGGCAGACGACCTATTTGCGACCCTGGCTGGAGGGAAGACATTCACCAAACTGGACCTGACCTCGGCCTACATGACACAGGAGCTGGAGGGGTCTTCGAAAGGCTTCACCTGCATCAACACACACAAAGGTCTGTTCATCTATAACTGGTGCCCGTTCGGGATTCGGTCAGCCTCAGCCATCTTCCAGCGAAACATGGAGAGCCTGCTAAAGTCAATTTCTTGCACCGTGGTTTTCCAAGACGACATACTGGTTACAGGTCGGGACACCATTGAGCACTTGAAGAATCTGGAAGAGGTTCTTATTCGGTTGGATCGCGTGGGGCTCAGGTTGAAAGGCTCGAAGTATATTTTCCTCGCGCAGGATGCAGACGGCATCAGACCCACCGATGCCAAGATGGAGGCCATCAAGAATGCACCGAGACCAGAGAACGTGACGGAGCTGCAGTCGTTCCTGGGACTCCTGAACTATTTTTATAATTTCCTATCTGGGTTAAGCACCCTGCTAGAACCCACACATGCGATACTGCGCAAGAGAGACGACTGGGTATGGGGGAATTCACAAGAGGCTGCCTTTAAGAAAGCCAGAAATCTGTTGTGTTCAAACAAACTGTTTGTCTTGTATAACCCTTGTAAACTGTGATATTTTCACAGAACACAGCACACACAGCTTCCTAACATGACAGGCTGCTCTGTCGGAACTCTCCGGAAAGCTACTTGTTGTTTAATGATTAACTATGCAGCTCCAGTACACAATACATCCACATCCACAGTATGGAGCTACAAGCATTACAAGCTTACAGACATTACACTTCTCCCTCCTTAATTAAATAGCCATCATAACAAACATCATAAATAACTTTCATTTTTATACATATTTACAAATTTAACTTTACCATTTGTTTTCTGTTTCGAAAAGGATACCTTCACTCTCGAACAGAACCTTCCAAACATAGTGTTGATTTCACACTCATTTGAGGCTCATCCTGAGGAACATTTTCCTCCACGGAATTTCCTTGATTTTCATTTGAACTCAGCATGGATTTGTGAAAGGGAAATCATGCTTGACAAATCTTCTGGAATTTTTTGAGGATGTTTCCAGTAGAGTGGACAAGGGAGAACCAGTTGATGTGGTATATTTGGACTTTCAGAAGGCTTTCGACAAGGTCCCACACAAGAGATTAATGTGCAAAGTTAAAGCACATGGGATTGGGGATAGTGTGCTGACATGGGTTGAGAACTGGTTGTCAGACAGGAAGCAAAGAGTAGGAGTAAATGGGGACTTTTCAGAATGGCAGGCAGTGACTAGTGGGGTACCGCAAGGTTCTGTGCTGGGGCCCCAGCTGTTTACACTGTATATTAATGATTTAGACGAGGGGATTAAATGTAGTATCTCCAAATTTGCGGATGACACTAAGTTGGGTGGCAGTGTGAGCTGCGAGGAGGATGCTATGAGGCTGCAGAGCGACTTGGATAGGTTAGATGAGTGGGCAAATGCATGGCAGGTGAAGTATAATGTGGATAAATGTGAGGTTATCCACTTTGGTGGTAAAAACAGAGAGACAGACTATTATCTGAATGGTGACAGATTAGGAAAAGGGGAGGTGCAAGGAGACCTGGGTGTCATGGTACATCAATCATTGAAGGTTGGCATGCAGGTACAGCAGGCGGTTAAGAAAGCAAATGGCATGTTGGCCTTCATAGCGAGAGGATTTGAGTACAGGGGCAGGGAGGTGTTGCTACAGTTGTACAGGGCCTTGGTGAGGCCACACCTGGAGTATTGTGTACAGTTTTGGTCTCCTAACCTGAGGAAGGACATTCTTGCTATTGAGGGAGTGCAGCGAAGGTTCACCAGACTGATTCCCGGGATGGCGGGACTGACCTATCAAGAAAGACTGGATCAACTGGGCTTGTATTCACTGGAGTTCAGAAGAATGAGAGGGGACCTCATAGAAATGTTTAAAATTCTGACGGGGTTAGACAGGTTAGATGCAGGAAGAATGTTCCCAATGTTGGGGAAGTCCAGAACCAGGGGACACAGTCTAACGATAAGGGGTAAGCCATTTAGGACCGAGATGAGGAGGAATTTCTTCACCCAGAGAGTGGTGAACCTGTGGAATTCTCTACCACAGAAAGTTGTTGAGGCCAATTCACTAAATATATTCAAAAAGGAGTTAGATGAAGTCCTTACTACTAGGGGAATCAAGGGGTATGGTGAGAAAGCAGGAATGGGGTACTGAAGTTGCATGTTCAGCCATGAACTCATTGAATGGCGGTGCAGGCTAGAAGGGCCGAATGGCCTACTCCTGCACCTATTTTCTATGTTTCTATGTTTCTATGTTTCACTCTAACTTCAGGCTCTTAGTTTTCCTGACTCGGACTCAGACTTTCATTTTGATTCTCTCCTGGATTTGTTTCCAGTACATTGGATTTAGGATTTGCTACTGGTATATCAAAACTATCTGAAAAGTCAGAAATAATTGAATCATTCCCACCTTCAACTCCTTCCATGTCTGTAGGTAAAATATGATCAATATGGACAAACCTAACCTGTCTATTATCAAACATCTTTACCAAATATGTGCGAGGATCACATATCTTCACCACTCTTCCGGGTAACCACTTTAACCATTTATGGTGATGGTTCTTCACTCTCACCTTCTGGTTTAATTTCACTCTTCTCTCTTTTACTCTCCCTTTATCGTGATTCTCCTTTTGTCTTAATTGTTTCTCTTCGACAGACTGTGCCAAATTTGGCTTTAACAATGAGAATCTGGTTTGTGGCTGTCATTTGAGAAACAACTCTGCTGGTGTTCTACCAGTAGTTGTATGAGGAGTATTTCGATATGTAATCAAAAAATTAGCCAATTTGTGATCCAATGACAACTGTCGTTTTCTTGGATTTGGATCTAACATTTGTTTTATGAGGGCACGTGAACAATTTGTGCAGTGCGCTCTGCTGCACCATTCGAAGCAGGGTGGTATGGTGGAACCTTGGTGTGTTTCACACCATTTTTGCTCGTGAATTGTGCAAATTCTTCTGAATGAAATTGTAGTCCATTATCCGAAACAATTTCTTCAGGGAGGCCAAATGCAGAAAATAATTTTCGTAAAATGTCCAATATTTTACTTGTTGTTATTTTCCACATTGGAAACACCTCAACCCACTTCGAATGGCTATCAATTACAATGAACAATTGTTGTCCATCTAACTCAGCAAAATCAATATGTAGCCTTTGCCACACCCTGGGAGGCCATTTCCATGGCTGTAATGGTACTGGTGGTGGTTGCTTGCTTACCGATTGACATGTCATACACTGACTCACGATGTACTCTGTATCTTTATCAAGACCTGGCCACCATAAATAACTGCGTGCAAAACTCTTGGTCAAGCACATTCCCAGGTGCTGGTCATGGAGGTCTCCTAATAATTTGAACCTGAATTTATTTGGTATAACCACTCTTGCACCCCACATGATACAATCTTTATCTACTGATAATTCATTCCTACGAATGAAGAACGGATGTGTATCTTTGTCTGTTACCTGGTTTGGCCATCCATTTGCAATATACACATACACCTTTGACATCACTGGGTCACGTTTGGTTGCTCTGCCAATCTCTTCAGCTGTGACTGGCAGTTCATCAATGTATGAAAAATAAAACACTTCTTCCCTATCGGGTGTAACCTGTGATGGGGAAGGCAATCTAGACATTGCATCAGCATTACTGTGATCAGCTGATCGTCTGTATTCAATATCATATGTATGTGCTGACAAAATCAAAGCCCATCTCTGCTAATGTTGGAACTGGGGACTTTGGATGGAGGATTGCTGTTAGGGGCTTATGGTCCGTAACGATGGTAAATTTACGACCATACAAGTATTTGTGAAACTTCTAGACCCCAAAAATTAATGCCAAAGCTTCCCTTTCAATTTGTGCATAATTTTTCTCACTGGCACTGAGAGTGCGTGAAGCAAAAGCAATTGATCTCTCCTCCCCACTACTTAATACATGAGAGATTACTGCCCCAACTCCATATGGAGAGGCATCACATGCTAGCTTAATCTCCTTAGATATGGCGTAGTGAACTAACATGGTGCTCTCTTCCAATTTGTTTTTACACTCCTTGAATGCTGTTTCGCATTCTTTTGACAACTTCTACTAGACCTGTTTTTTCAAAAGTTCATTCAGTGGATGTAATACTGTAGCCAAATTTGGTAGGAACTTCCCATAATAGTTCAAAAGACCCAAGAATGAACGAAGTTCAGTGACATTCCTGGGAGTGGGTGCATTTTTAATTGCATCCAATTTTTCCATGCTTGGATGTAACCCATCTTTGTCTACTCTGTACCCTAAGTACTCCACTGAGTTTTCACACTTACGAGCAGATACTCGTACTCTGTGCTTCTCTAGTCGTTTGAGGACTTCATTCAATATTTTATTATGAATTTTCCTATTTGGTGCTGAAATTAGTGTGTCATCCAAATAACATACTACCCCTTCAATACCTTGCAAAATCTGGTTCATCACCCCTTGGAATATGGCAGGGGCAGAAGACAATCCAAACGGTAGCCTAATAAACTGATATAGGCCTAGATGAGTATTTATAGTCAAACATGACTTGGACTCCTCATCTAGTTCAAGGTGTAAGTAGGCATTCTTAAGATCCAGTTTTGAGAAGATCTGACCACCTGTCAGTGTTGTGAACAAATCTTCTATGTTCGGCAATGTATTGGGGACATTACCCTCTAGAACCTGGTTTATGGTTACCTTATAATCACCACACAATCTTACTTTACCATCAGACTTAGGTACAACAACAATGGGTTGTTACATCGATCTATCTTACAAATAATGTTCTCAGTCTCTAGTCTTTTGAGTTCTTGCTCAACTTGCTCCTTGAGTGCATATGGTACGGAACGTGGCCTGTAGTAAACCGATCTAGCGTCCTTCTGTACCCTGACACTCGCCTTGAAGCCTTGGATCGGACTGCCCATTTTGCAGAACACCTTAAGATACTGCTTGATAACCTCATCCGTTGATGAAAATCTTGCTGACACAGAGAAAATCTTACTCCAATCCAGCTTCAGTGAGCTCAACCAATTTCTTCCTAGTAAGGCAGACTTGTCTCCATTCACTACTATTAGAGGCAAGTTCTGAAATTGATCTTTATATTTCACCGGTACCGTGATACGGCCTACTACAAGATTTTTTTCTCCCGAGTAGCCTCGCAGCTCTGTCTTGGATTTCTCCAGTTGGAAATCACGCAATTTGACGTGGTACAGTGACTCTGGTACTACACTCACGGAGGCACCCATGTCAATTTCCATTGGTATCTTGAATCCCGCAACATCTATGTGAATTTTGATGCTTTCCGAATCGCTGTCCGTTAACCTCGTGCTCCTGATGACGTGTAACTCTAACATCTCCTCGTCCTGTTGTTGTTCTTCCATGCTATGAAGTCTCTTTGGATTTCGACTTACTTTGAAAACTGGTTTACCCTTCAGTCGGTATGCCTTCGCAAGACGCCCAGTCTTTCTTCAGAAGAAACACTCTGCCTTCATGTATGGACAACTCTGAGCAATGTGTTGTCCCGACTTCGACGCTCTGGTAGAATTTCCAGTTTCTGAGACTTTCTGCCATGGCCATCTTTTACTTTGAACCTGCAGGTGATTTACCTCAGTTGACTGACGACCGTAATCATTATTTAATTCTTGGGAATATTGTTCAGCCATGCTCATCGACCTCGCAGTCTGACAAGCAATCTCAAAAGTTAAGTCATTTGTCGTCAATAACTTCCTTCTGATCACATCATTTTTCACCCCACAAACAAAACGATCCCGTAATGCTTGGTTTTGAAAGTTTCCAAAATTACAGTGCAGCAATAGCTTTTTTAATGCTACGATGTAATCGGCGATACTTTCATCCGCCTTTTGATTCCGAATCCCGAAACAATAGCTTTCAGCAATTTCTAATGGTTTGGGGTTATAGTGCTGCTCCAGCTTCATTAAAATCTCTTTGAGCGTTGTGTCCTTTGGCTTGTCAGGCACAAGCAGATTTACAAGGGTTTCGTATAATGCCAGACCTGCCACTGATAAGAAGATAGCTTTCTTACGTTCCAACACAGCCTGGTTCTGGACTGCATTGTCTGGAACTTCGATTATGTTATTTGCAGTGAAATACATTTCTAGCCGATCCACATGCACTTTAAAACCTGGTCGTGTCAATATTCACCCAAATATCCGATTACACCTGCCATTTTTAATCTCTAGCTGTTCACGCCGTGTGCTGTTTTTTTTACCTCGGATTTTGTAGTATTTTTCCAAAGACAGAAACTTCCAAAGTCTTCTGTCGGCTGGCTGAATCCTTCACCAACAAAATTTAAGCTCTAAACATCCGAAAAAATTTCCCATCTCGCCGCCAATTGTGATATCTTCACAGAACACAGCACACACAGCTTCTAAACATGCAGGCTGCTCTGTCGGAAATCTCCGGAAAGCTGCCTGTTGTTTAATGATTAACTATGCAGCTGCAGTACACAATACATCCACATCCACAGTGTGGAGCTACAAGCATTACAAGCTTACAGATATTACATAAACTATTATTGCTAGCTTGCGATGCGTCATCATATGGGATCGGGTGTGTGTTACAACTGGCTAATCGGGGATTTTGCAACCGGTCGCTTATGCGTCCAAGAATTTGTCCAAGGCTGAAAGGGCTTACAGCATGATTGAAAAAGAGGCTCTAGCGTGCGTTTACAGGGTGAAAAAATGGCACCAGTACTTATTTGGCCTCAAGTTTGAGCTTGAAACTGACCACAAGCCGCTCATAATGCTGTTCTCTGAGAGCAAAGGGATTAACACCAATGCCTCTGCCCACATCCAAAGATAGGCACTCACGCTATCGGCATACAACTATGCAATCTGCCACAGATCGGGCATAGAGAACTGTGCAGATGCTCTCAGTTGGCTGCCATTGCCCACCACCAGGGTGGAAAAGGCACAGCCAGCGGACTTGCTCAAGGTCATGGAGGCATTTGAGAACAAGAAGTCCCCCATTACGGCCCGCCAGATCAGGACCTGGACCAGCCAGGATCCTTTACTGTCCTTGGTAAAAAAACTGAGTCCTCCTTGGGAGCTGGTCCGGTGTCCCACCGGAGATGCAGGAGGTGATTAAGCCGTTCCACAGATGCAAAGACGAGTTGTCCCTGTAGGCGGACTGGTTTGTGGGGCAATCGCGTGATCTTGCCCAAGAAAGACAGAGAAACGTTCATATGTGAATGACATAGCACCCATCCAGGCATTGTAATGATGAAAGCCATAGCCAGATCCCATCCTCGTCACCAATCGGTACACTCATAATAAAGGATGAAACTGAGTACTGTGTACAATGAGCAAATGTGACCTTAGCTCCTATAATAAGCTAAAGGAGCTAAGGTCCAGAGTGCAGCGACCTTGTTGTGTCGCCTGCTTATATACCGTGCTCCCAAGGGATGCTGGGGCACCAACAGGTGGGCCCTCTGGTGGTCAGGTGTCATACAGGTTACAAGGGGTTAAATACATAACACCCGTATTGGACTGTACAGTCACCTGAGAACTCATTTTTAGTGTGGAAGCAAGTCTTCCTCGATTTCGAGGGACTGCCTATGATGATGATTACAACAGTGACTACACTTCAAAATACTTCATTGGCTGTAAAGCGCTTTGAGATGTTCTGAGGTTGTGACAGGTGCTATATAAATGCAAGCCTTTTTCTAGCAAGCCACTCTGTTGTAACAAGGAGAATGTCCACCCACACCTTCTAATGGCAACTAGGGATTGCTAACAAATGCCAGTCTTGCCAACGATGCTCATATCCTGAGAATCAATAATAATTCTTGCTAGCAAATAGATTTTTTAGGAGGAAGCAAAATGAAGAACAATTAATATCTCCCTTAATCTTGAAGACCTGCCTTTTTATAGCACCTTAATATCTGTTAGAAATTACTTTGATGTGCAGCGAGTGACGTTATGTTTGCAAACGTCATTTTTGATGAAGCAAAATCCCACAAGTGGCAATGAAATGAATGACCAGTTAGTCCATTTTTGGTGGTGTTGGTCGAAGGAGGTCCAATTTTGGCCAGGGTACTAGAACAACACTTTGCTCTTCTTCAAATATTGGCAATAGACTTTCCCTGATTGTGTGGCCTTCATCTCACCCAAAGAGCAAAGTCTTCGTTCGCTCGACCTGGATGATGGGCTCAATCCTGGAGCATGGCTTGAGCCCACAACTCCGGATCTCTTGATAAGAGTCCTGCCCACTGAGCCAAGCTGACACTTTAAATGTTGAAGAGTAGAAACTATCTACCTCCTTCACCTACCCACAATAAAAGCCAGACTGGTGCAGGGGATTCAGTTCATTGTAAAGGTGAAATAAAATCACATTCATTAGTCCACTTGTGTTTTTTTAATAGTTGTGGATCAGTGCAGTACAGTCGATAACTTCCCAGGATATAAAATGTCAATATGAGAAAATGTAAGATTGATGAAAATATTTAAAAGAGGGCAACTCTTTATTCCCTTGTTATTCCTCTTCTTCGTCACCACCATCGCTCACCTCCAGCAGGTCAACAGACTGCTCAAATCCTCAATGACGTTTGGTACTGAGGCCACTTCCCTTGATAATCTTAGCAGAGTGCGAGAGAGTTCTGCAGTCTCGCATACCAATGTGTTGGGGTGAGGTACTCCAATAGCAGCTTGGCTGTCGAGGGTCTACCACGGCGGGTAGTGGGTCTTAAGAGGTGACCGTTGCTTGGATGTGAACCTAGTCTTGCCCTTTATCGCACTCCCAATCCATCCACTGTGACATGTAATTCCAATGCTGGGGGAGCCTGTGACTCTGGTCCTGTCCATTGGATCAGGGTAGGAAGAGACGGCTTGGGTTAGCGAGCAGCAGATTGGGACAGAAAAACGTTGATTGAGATCGGGAAAAGTGTTTCTCCACACACACAAACAATGAGTGCACAAGGAAGGAAATAAATCTATTTACGGCTTTCAATGGCTCTGTTGTACCGAATACTGAGTTACATTTATGCTCTTATAAAAGTGGCTGAACAGATACTTGTTTTTTCATGAGTTTTTTAAAGCTTTTATTTTGCTAATTAGATGGTTTGAAATTGGTTTTACTCCCCTTCCTCCTCCAACCAAAACATTCAGCACCAGTATCAATTAAACAGGCTCCTTAAACTTTCCAATTTCATATCCTCTTCTCCAGCCACGATTCCATTATTTCCATCACTTCGTCAATGACTGATGGCATCTCGTGGTGGAGCTCATGAAAACATTGTTCGAAGACCTGGAAGAAATTCAGAAGGGAGAGATGACAGTGACTAAATAGCAACACAAAGATTGTCATGGAAACAATGCCTCAGAAATATCTCAATCGTGCTACACATATGCGGAATTACTTCTCTTGTTATGCAGACGATAAAGAAAGCCATTTTTTTCAGCCAGTGTGATCCCCACAACAATCATCATCATAGGCGGTCCCTCGAAGCGAGGATGACTTGCTGCCACGCCAAAAAGGGATGAATTCACATGTGTTTCAATGAAGGACCTCATATTCCGGATCCCGAACTACTGAAGGCTGGAAGATGCCTGTGCTTGGATTTTTTTTAATGTGTGGTGGCCGTTGCACACCAGCTTGACAGAGCTCAGTCTTGGTCCAGTGGCAAGGATTAACCAAGACGACTGGAGACCAGCCCTGCTGCACGGACCGAATGCGCACACATATCGCAGTGTGGGCTGGCCCGTGCTGCCCCTGGGCCCTTGCCTCTTCTGGGCCCCGAACTCACGCCTCTCCTGGGCCCCGGTCACTTCCCTCTACACTGGAACATTCCCCACACCACGCTCCCAAAATGTGACAAAAGTCTGAATGATGTATTTTACTGCCTTGGAGAATAAATTTGGGTCCAATGGTTTGCAGGACATGTTCTACACAACAATCCCCACAACCACGAATAAGATGAATGGCCCATTAATCTGTGCTTAGTGATGTTTGGTCAGGGAGGAGCTTGGGAAGGATGCTCTGCCACTTTTCAAATGGTGCTATGGGAACCTTACAGCCCCCCCCAAACCACTGGAATAGACAGACGGGACCTTGATCTAACATCTCATCCAAAGGACCGTAAACACTGGCATAGACATGTTGGGCCGAATGGCCTGTTTCTGTAATGTACATTCTATGTACCTCACTGGAGCATCAGCCTACATTATATTCTCGAGGCTTCAATCATCACCTTGTGGCTCACGGGTAAGAGTGCTATCAACTGAGCCTTCATTATGACTGTACTGAATCTCAAATAATTTGGTGCATGTCTCTTTTTTTTAGTTTGGTGCATCTTTTGTGTGATAAATTTCTGTCTGTAAAATCCAATGGGATGGATTCTACATGCACCGTGAAAGTGAACAGTGCTGGCAGGGAGCTGTGGAGACGCTGCAGGTGAGTGAGGGAGAGAAGCTGGGCTGGGCTCTGCTGACCGGCTGTCTGGTGTCGGCTATCAGCAGGGGACCCCGAGGCTGGCTGGCACTGGGTCACTAACACCATCCACGGACTGGGCATACGTCATACCGGGCATAATGGGTTAATGGTAATCGCGGAGCAGGACTGGACTGTAAAGATGATCCCAATGAAGGACTTTTTGAACTTCACCTGGATTGGTAAAGAGAACTGTAAAACTGACCAAGAGGACATGCTGGCAAGGACCACCTACTTCCACCCCCATAACATCGCTCTACTCCATCCCTGCCTCAGCTAATCTGCTGCTGGAGCCCTCATCCATGCCTTTGTTACCTCTAGACTTGACTAATCCAATGCTCTCTTGGCCAGTCTCCCATCTTCCACCCTCCATAAACATGAGCTCATCCAAAGTCCCGTTCACCCATCAAACCTGGCTCCGGGTCCAGCAATGCCTCAGTTTTTAAATTCTCATCATTGTTTACAAATCCCTCCCTGGCCTCACCCCACCCAATCTCTGTAACCTCCTCCAGCCCTACACCCTCCGAGATCTCTGCACTCTTCTAATTCTGGCCTCTTGTGCATCCCTAATTTTAATCGCTCCACCACTGGTGGCCGTACCTTCAGCTGCCTAGGTCCTAAGCTCTGGAATTCATTCCCTAAACCTCTTTGCCTCTTTACCTCTCCTCCTTAAAACCTACCCCTTTGACCAAGGTTTCGTCATCTGTCCTAATACCTCGTTGTGTGGCTCAGTGTCAAATGTTAACGACAATAAGAATTAGGAGCAGGAGTCAGTGACAACAGTGACTACACTGCAAAAGTACTTAATTAGCTGAAAATTACTTTGACACGTTCTGAGGTAATGAAAGGCGCTATAAAAATCAAAGTCTTTCTTTTCAAAGACTCACAACCCTCTGAGTGAAGGAATTCCTCCTCATCTCAGTCTCAAATGTCCCTTATCCTGAGACTGTGCCCCCTAGTTCTTGACTCTCTAGCCAGGGGAAACAACCTCCCAGCATCTACTCTGTCAATCCCCCTCAGAATCTTATATGGTTCAATGAGATTATTTCTCATTCTTCTAAATTCTATAGAGTATAGGCCCAATCTACTCAGCTCTCTCATCGCAGGGATAAATCTAGTGAACTTTTGTTGCACCACCTCTGAGGCAAGTATATCCTTGCTCAGATAAGGAGACCAAAACTGTGCACAGTACACCAGGTGTGGTCTCATCAAAGCCCTGTACAATTCTCGCAAGACTTCCTTGTACTCCAACTCCCTTGCAATAAAGGCCAACATGTCACTTGCCTTCCTAAATTGGCTCGGAGGCAAGAAGCAAAGGGTAATGGTTGATGGGTGTTTTGGGGACTGGAAGGATGTTTCCAGTGGGTCCCTTGCTTTTTATGATTTACATAAACTTGAAAATAGGGAGTATGATTAAGAAGTTTGCAGATGAAACTAAAATCGGCTGTGTGGTTGATAATGAAGAAGAAAGCTGCGGACTTCAGGAAGATATTAATCAACTGATCAAGTGGGCAGATCAGTGGCAAATGGAATTTAATCCAGAGAAGTGTGAGGTAATGCATTTTGGGAGGGCTAACAAGGCAAGGGAATACACATTAAATGGTAGGATACTGAGAAGTGTAGAGGAACAAAGGGACCTTGGAGAGCACGTCCCTGAAAGTAGCATGCCAGGTAGATAAGGTGGTTAAGAAGGCATACAGAATGCTTTCCTTTATTAGCCGAGGCATGGAATACAAGAGCATGGGGGGTTATGTTTAAGAATATAAGAAATAGGAGCAGGAGTAGGCCATTTGGCCCCTCGAGCCTGCTCCGCCATTCAATAAGATCCACCCATCCTTTCCTTCAATGACTGTCTGACCCACCTGTGACAGAGACAGTAATTCCCGTATTGGATTGTTCAGTCACCGAAGAACTCACTTTTAGAGTGGAAGCAAGGGACTGCCTATGATAATGATGATGATAATGACGATGGCTGATCTGATCATGGACTCAGCTCCACTTCCCTGCCCGCTCCCCATAACCCTTTACTCCCTTATCGCTCAAAATTCTGTCTATCTCCGCCTCAAATATATTCAATTACCCAGCCTCCACAGCTCTCTGAGGCAGTGAATTCCATAGATTTATAACCCTCTGAGAGAAAAAATTTCTCATCTCAGTTTTAAATGGGCGGTCCCTTATTCTAAGACTATGTCTCCTCATTTTAGTTTCCCCTTTGAATGGAAATATCCTCTCTGCATCCACCTTGTCGAGCCCGCTCATTATCTTATAAGTTTCAATAAGATCACCTCTCATTCTTTTGAACTCCAAAGTATACAGGCGCAACCTACTTAACCTATCCTCATCTGGAATCAACCAGTGAATCTTCTCTGAACAGCTTCCAATGCAAGTATATTCTTCCTTAAATACGGAGGCCAAAATTGTAACGCAGTACTCCAGGTGTAGCTTCACCAATACCATGCACAGTTGTAGCAGGATTTATCTGCTTTTTACTTTATTCCCCTTGCAATAAAGGCCAACATTGCATTTGCCTTCTCGTTATTACTTGCTGTACCTCCATATTAACTTTTTGTGTTTCATGCACAAGGACCCCCACATCTCTCTGTACTGCAGCACTTTGCAATTTTTCTCCATTTATGCTTGAACTGTATAAAACACTGGTTAGGCCACAGCTGGAGTACTGCATGCAGTTCTGGTCACCGCATTACAGGAAGGACGTGATTGCACTGGTGAGGGTACAGAGGATATTTACGAGAATGTTGCCGGGAGTGGAGAATCTAAGCTATGAGGACAGATTAGATAGGCTGGATTTGTTTTCATTGGAACAGAGGAGGCTGAGATATGACCACATTGAGGTGTATAAAATTATGAGGGGCCTAGATATAGTGGATAGAAAGGGCCTATTTCCCTTAGCAGAAGGGTCAACAACCAGGTGGCATAAATTTAAAGTAATTGGTAGAAAGTTTAGAGGGGATTTGAGGGGAAATTTCTTCATGCAGAGGGGGTCTGCAACTCACTGCTTGAAAGGGTGGTTGAGGCAGAAACCCTCAATACATTTAAAAATCACTTGGATGTGCACCTGAAGCATAACCTCCAGGGTTACGGACCGAGAGCTGGAAAGTGGGACTAGGCTGGATAGCCTCTTGTTGGACGGCATGGACACGATGGGCCGAAATGGCCTACTTCCGTGCTGTAAACTTCTATGATTCTATGATTTTAATTGCTTGATGTATCTGCATGTTAACTCTGTGTTTCCTGTACGATGACACCTAAATCTCTCTGAACACCAACATTTAATAGTTTCTTTTCGTCCGAACTGGGTGTTCTGCTGAAGGATCATCGATTTTAAATGTTAACTGTTTCTCTCTCCACAGATACTGCCTGACCTACCGAGTATTTCCAGCATTTTCTGTTTTACAGCATCCGCAGTATTTTACTTTTGTTTTATAGTTGCTCACCATTTTTAAAATATTTTGTTTCTCTATTCTTCTTACTTCACATTTTCCCACATTATTCTCCATCTGCCACCTTATTGCCCACTCACTTAACATGTTTATATCTTATTGCAGGCTTTTTGTGTCCTCCTCACAGCTTACTTTCCCACCTAGCTTTTTATCATTATCAAACTTGGATATATTAGACTCTGTCCTCTCATTAATATAAATTGTAAATAACTGAGGCCCAACCCCTGATTCTTGCAGCAGCCCACTAGTAACAGCCTGCCAACCTGAAAATGACCCTTTATCCCTACTCTCTGTTTTTTGTCCGTTAACCAATCGTTTATCCATATTACTCCCAAACACATGAGCCCTTATCTTGCATAACAACTGTAGTGTATGTAGGCACCTTTAGTAATGATTCCACGAGGCAGGGTGTGATACTTAAACTGTGTAGTCCTGAAGTCCTTTATTTGCAGCTCCTGAGTGACGACAACAAGCTGTGAGTTCCTTTTTATACTGGGTTACCTGCATTGTGCAGGTAACCTTAGGTCTCCAGCAGCAGCACCCTCTGGTGTACAGATAAGGTGTGTACAGTATAAAAGTACATTCAGTGCGGCATGACAGTGTTACAGACATCACACAGTAAACAGACATGCATACACAACAATACTCCCCCCTAAGCATTTTTCATATCCTTATTGTCATGACCAGGGGAGGTGATCAGTGGTGGGCTATGGGAGGTTGTAATGAGGGTTGTGTGGTTGCCAGGTGTGACCCCTGTGCTTGAGGCTGGCCTCGTACGTTTCCCCTCCCTCACACACAAACCAAGTGGGTGTCACTGTTGTGGGATGGTGGGCAGGGCCACAAGACTGGGTGGGCTCCTTGTCCACCAATTGGGATGAGGGTCAGGTCATCCCAGGGTTTGCCAGGGAAGCTGGAGGGTATTGGCCTCATGCTCCTGGTGTTGGCCCTGGTGGCCAGGGGTGGTAGAGCTTGTCTGGTGCAGGTTGCCATTGGTGGTGGCAGGGCTGCCCATTGACCACTGTCCCTGTAGTGGGTCTGCTCCCACTGGCTGTTTGTGTGCCCTGCAAGGGGCATCACATTCGTTCCAAAGATCCAGGCTACATGGTCAGGTAGCCTGTTGGAGCTGGGGGTCTCCCACAAAAGGGGGAATTCAACAGAGACAATGGCTAGCTGAACGGCGATTTATGCCATCGCAATGGACAATGTGGCCAGTAATGGGGCATCAACACCTGTTAATGGTGTGCTTAAAGACAGTTACAGAGACAGTCAGAGACGATCGACTGGTAGTGGACCTTTTGTTTCCAACAACGGGGCCTTCAGCTCATGCTGGGGGTGTGGAGGCAAACACCCAGCCAGAGCTTGCAGGTATCAGCAATATACCTGCAGAAACTGCAACGTCAGCAGTCACTTGGCGCGTATGTGCAGGAAGCCTGCAGCCAGGTTGATGTATGAGGAAGACAGGCCCGATGTAAGCCCTACGAGGCCAAATGAATACTGGGGGAAATTGCTGGAAGCTGAAGTTCAGCGAGTTCATGTGGAGCACATATACAGTTCATATACCAGGACGCCACCGATAATGATGAAAGTGCTCCTCAATGGCATCCCAGTATTAATGGAGCTAGACACGGGGGCCAGCCAGTCCCTGATGAGTATCAAACAGTTCGAAAGGTTGTGGGTGTCCAAGGCCAGGAGGCACAGCTATGGACATATACAACGGTAGTCGTGACCCACAAAGATTTTGAGAACAGGTTGCCACTCTGAATTGTCCCGAGGGACGGTCCTGCACTACTGGGGAGGAGTTGGCTTGCTGCCATGAACTGGAAATGGGGCGATGTCAATGCAATTTCTTCTGTGGAGCGAGTATCATGCTCACAGGTCCTGGACAAATTTGACTCATTATTTCAACCCGGCATCGGCACTTTCATGGGGGCCAAGGTAGTGATTCACATAAACCCGGACGCCAGGCCAGTACACCACAAAGCCAGAGCGGTGCCGTACGTGATGCGGGAAAAGATAGAATGCGAATTGGACCTCCTGCTGAGGGAAGGCATCATCTCGCCAGTTGAATTCAGTGACTGGGCGAGCCCGATCATGCCGGTGCTCAAGGCGGATGGGTCGGTCAGGATATGTGGCGATTACAAGGCCACCATCAATCGGGTGTCACTCCAAGACCAGTACCTGTTACTGAGATTGGAGGACTTCTTTGCGACACCATCCGGTGGCAAACTTTTAAAAAAATTGGACCTGACCTCAGCTTACATGACCCAGGAGCTGGCAAGTGAGTCGAAGAAGCTGACCACCATCACGACACACAAGGGGTTGTTTGAGTATAACAGATGTCCGTTCTGGATTCGTTCGGCCGCCGCGATCTTTCAGCGAAATATGGAAAGCCTCCTCAAGTCGATTCCAAGGACGGTGGTTTTTCAAGACGACATCCTCAGCACGGGTCGCGATACTGAAGAACACCTCCACAACCTGGAGGAGGTGCTACGCAGACTGGACCAGGTAGGGCTGCGACTGAAAAAGGTGAAGTGCGTCTTCTTAGCTCCAGAGGTAGAATTCCTGGGGAGGAGGGTAGCAGCAGATGGGATCAGACCTACTGCGTCCAAAACGGAAGCGATCCAGAGAGCACCCAGACCCCGTAACGTGACGGAGCTGCGTTCGTTCCTGGGGCTCCTGAAGTACTTTGGTGACTTTCTTCCCAAATTGAGCACGCTGTTTGAGCCGCTACACATGCTCCTACGCAAAGGTCACGATTGGGTCTGGGGGGACAGCCAGGAAAGGGCTTTTGATAGAGCACGCAATTTGTTATGCTCCAACAATCTGTTAACATTATATGACCCGTGTAAGAAACTTGTTTTAACGTGTGATGCATCGTCCTATGGGGTCGAGTGTGTGTTGCATCATGTGAAAGCCAATGGTCAGTTACAGCCGATAGCTTATGCTTCCAGAATTCTATCCCAGGCAGAAAGGGGCTACGGGATGGTAGAAAAGGAAGCACTAGCATGTGTATATGCAGTAAAAAAAATGCACCAGTACCTGTTTGGCAGGAAATTTGAGCTGGAGACAGATCACAAACCCCTAACGTTCCTTTTGGCCAACAACAAGGCCATAAATGTGAATGCATCGGCCCGCATACAGAGGTGGGCACTCACGATAGCCGCCTATGACTACACAATTCGGCACAGATCAGGCACTGAAAACTGTGCTGATGCACTCAGTAGGCTCCCACAAGCCACCACTGAGAGGACAACTGAGCATGATGCTGAGATGGTCATGGCTGTTGAAGCTTTCGAAAGCGAAGGCTCACCTGTGACAGCCCGTCAGATTAAAGTCTGGACAAACAAAGACCCGCTCCTGTCTTTAGTTAAGAAATATGTCCTGAATGGGGACTGGGCAGCCACGTACGGGGCATGCCCTGAGGAATTTAAACCATTTCATAGGCGCAAGGATGAACTCTCGATTCAGGCTGATTGCCGACTGTGGGGAAACCGAGTAGTCATGCCCCAGGTGGGCAGAGGGGTGTTTATCAGAGAACTTCACAATGAGCACCCGGGCATTGTCATGATGAAAGCAATTGCCAGGTCACACGTTTGGTGGCCAGGGATAGATGCAGGCCTGGAACTTTGTGTTCGCAGGTGCAACACGTGTGCTCAGCTGGGCAACGCACCCAGGGAAGCCCCCCTTAGCCCCTGGTCCTGGCCTGCCAAGCCATGGTCACGCATCCATGTGGACTATGCAGGTCCTTTCATGGGAAAAATGTTTTTGGTTGTAGTAGTCGCCTACTCCAAATGGATTGAGTGTGCCATTTTAAATTCAAGCACATCCTCTGCCACGGTAGAAAGTCTACGGGCAATGTTCGCCGCCCATGGTCTATCGGATGTCTTCGTCAGCGACAATGGCCCGTGCTTCACAAGCACTGAATTCCAGGACTTCATGGCAGGCAATGGAATCAACCATGTCAGAACGACACCGTTCAAGCCGGACTCAAATGGCCAGGCGGAATGAGCAGTGCAGATAATCAAACAGGGGATGCTCAGAATCCAAGGGGGTTCCCCACAAAACCGCTTATGATGCCTCCTGTTGGCCAATAGATCCCGACCACACTCGCTCACAGGGGTTCCACCCGCAGAGCTGCTAATGAAAAGGACGCTCAAAACCAGGTTATCCCTTATACACCCTACTATGAAAGAAATTGTTGAGAGCAGGCATCAGTCCCAATGTGACTACCATGACATGAATGTGAGGGCGCGATGTATTGATGTCAATGACCCTGTTTTTGTCCTTAATTACGCTGCAGGGCCCAAATGGCTTGCAGGCACTGTGATTGCTGAAGAGGTGAATAGGGTTTTGATAGTTAAACTTACCAATGGACAAATCTGTCGCAAACACGTGGATCAAACTAAAAGGAGGTTCAGCAACCCCATAGAAGAAGTAGAGGAAGAACACGACGTAGAGCTTACTTCACCACAGGTGACCAAACACCGGAATAAGTGGAGGAGAGCCCAGTTACTGTGGGCAGTCCGGACAGGCCTGAGGCACCGCAAATAGCAGACACTCAGGCCAGCGTCCAAAAACCGGAGCCCCAACTCAGGCGCTCTACAAGGGAGCGTAAACCGCCAGAGAGACTCAAGCTGTGACCCCAATAAGGCTTTGGGGGGGAGGTGATGTCATATATTCAACTATCATTGCACCCATGTATAAGCTAATCTAAGTTGTACACCTTGAGAACATTGACCACAAGGGGTGAACTTGTGGGAGACACTCCTAATCTGGACTTTCAGGTATAAAGGGATACGCTCCACCCACCTTCATTACTTGAGGTCTTGGTAATAAAGGTAACTGGTCACAGAATGACCTTCTCTCAAGTATGGGCCTTGTGTGCATTTATACTGTATAGTAAGGACATATATTTGCAGCTCCTGAGTGACGACAACAAGCTGTGAGTTCCTTTATATACTGGGTTACCTGCAGTGTGTCGGTAACCCTTAGGTCTCCGGCAGCAGCACCCTCTGGTGTACAGATAAGGTGTGTACAGTATGAGGGTACATTCAGTGTGGCATATCAGTGTTACAGACATCACACAGTAAACAGGCATGCATACACAACAACAACCTTTTATGTGTCACCTTATCGAATGCCTGTTGGAAATCCAAATATATTACATCCACTGGTTCCCCTTTATCTACCCTGCTGGTTACATCTTCAAAAAACTCTAATCAATTTGCTAATGACGATTTCACTTTTATAAAACCATGTTGATTCTGCCTGATTATATTATAATTTTCTAAATGCCCTGTTACCACTTCCTTAATAATGGATTGCATTCCAATTTTGTTTGATAATGCTCCTGTGAAGCACCTTGGGACATTTTGCTATGGTAAAGGCAGTATATAAATGCAAATGATTGTTGTTGACCAATTTGAAAAGTGTTATAAGGAGAATAAGGGGTTATGAGGAGCAGGCAGGGAAGTGGGCTTCAGTCCATGATCGGATCAGCCATGATCGTGTTAAATGGCGGAGCAGGCTCGAGGGGCTGTATTGCCTACTCCTGCTCCTATTTCTTATGTTCTTATGGTATGCAGACTGTCTGGATAATGGGGCCTTGAGAGACTCTTGGAAATCATTGTAAACACCAGGTGCTGTTTGGTACCATTCGTCTATGTAACCACAGGAAAGAGATCATGGAAAATTACTGAAAGTGGTTATTTTTGTCAGCAAGAATGGTATAAATGACAGTCCACGAGACCAACCAAGGTTCAGTTCACATCATCAGGACATAAGAATTAGAAGCAGGATTAGGCCATATGGCACCTCCACCATTCAATAAGATCATGATTGATGTTCGACCTCCACTCCACTTCCTACCCTAGAATCCAAAATTCTATTGATCTCTGCCTTGAATATAATCAACGACTCAACATCCACAGCCCTTTTGGGGTAGACAATTAAAAAGATTCACAACCCTCTGAGTGAAGAAATTTCTCCTTAACTCACTCTTAAAAGTCAGACAAAAAGAACAGGAACAGGAAGTTTGTGGGTTATTAACCTTTAAGTGTTCACAAAGCAGGTGAATCTGCCGTACTAAGTTTCAAATTGTATTGCTGATTTAAATGTCGTATCTGTGAAGCTGTATTGCTTTAATGTTAATGAAACCATTAGTTAGAAAAGTTTAAAGTCTTGGTTGATCTCACATCTTGTTATGTCTGTAATGCACTTATAAATGACTCCACGAGACAATGTGTTGTACTCAAACTGGAGTGACCTTGGTCCTTTATTTGTAACTCCAGAGTGAGGCACAAGCATGATGGGCAGCCTTTTATACTGGGCCCTGCACACCTATGCAGGTGACCCTCAGGTCTCCCACCACAGTGCCCTCTAGTGGACAGCCTCTGCCACAAGGGTAGGAAACCCCACTCTCCACCAGTTGTAGCCTCTCGTGGTGCCAGCATAGTATATACACAGTGTAAACTTTATTGATAGTACATCAGGTAACAAGTCTCCATCTTATGCAACTATACAGAGTGTATAACTATAGGCTGCATATATAAGATCAATCTCCCCTCCCCCAAGTCCTTTGTGTTGATTACCTTTGCACTATGTGCTCTGGCTTAGGTCTCTCCAGACTTAACTGCTGATAGCCCTTGCACCTTGGCTGTGCTTTGGCTTGGCTCTCTCCCTGTTAATCCCCAAGTCCTTTTGCCACAACGTTGGGAAGTGGTTACCAGTTTGGATGGTTCGATGATGCAGTGGAGGTTCCAGTGGGTTCTGGGTGTGATCCATGTGTGTGTCCATGGCTACATACAACCATTTCCCCCAACCCCCGCAGCGAGATCATGCAGCAAGCCCGGTACATTAACATACATGATCAGACACAGTGCAAGTAAAAAGAAAGGAAGTTACAGTTTGTATCGTGACATCTTGGTTCAGTGACTTACATTCGTTAAGTTTTGCAGTTGTGCACCCGAATTGGGTAGATTACATTCATGGTTCAGTCATGGTAAGTGTTGTGTATCTGTAAAGCATGCACTCCCATGTTCCACCACCAGGGAGCTCATCCCCCTGAACCCCAAGGGATCCCAGCATCCATTGGGTGCACTGTATATAAGCCAGCCCCGAAGGCCTGTTCCTCACTCTTATTAAAGACTGAGGTCACTGTTACTTTAACCTCCCTGTGTGCAGCCTCATCTGTGTTAGGAACACAATAACTGGCGATGAGTATACGAATCCAAGGCAAAGATGCAGCAAACTGTGGGCATCCTGGAGACGTTCTCGGAGGGTGAGGACTGGGAAGCCGATGTCGAACGGCTAGACTAGTACTTTGTAACCAACGAGCTGGACGGAGAAGGAAGTGCTGCAAAAAGGAGAGCGGTCGTCCTCACAGTCTGCGGGGCACCGACCTACAACCTCATGAAGAATCTTCTGGCTCCGGTGAAACCCACAGATAAGTCATATGAGGAGCTGTGTACACTGGTTCGGGAGCATCTTAACCCGAGGGAGAGTGTGCTGATGGCGAGGTATCGGTTCTACACATGCCAGCGATCTGAAGGTCAGGAAGTGGCGAGCTACGTCGCCGAGCTAAAGCGACTTGCAGGACAATGTGAGTTTGATGACTACCTGGAGCAAATGCTCAGAGACTTTTTTGGACTGGGCATTGGCCACGAGACCATCCTACGAAAACTTTTGACTGTAGAGACACCGACCCTCAGTAAGGCCATTGCGATAACACAGGTGTTTATGTCCACCAGTGATAACACCAAACAAATCTCTCAGCACACAAGTGCTAGCAATGTTCATAAATTAACTGGAACTGTGTTTGCGAGCAGAAATGTACAGGGCAGAACCCATGAGTCTGCAACTTCCAGTAGGCCTCAGGTGACCCAGATGACTCAGAGTCCCCAACAAAGGATGAATGCAAGGCAATTCACCTTGTTGGCGTTGTGGAGGCTTCCATTCAGCCTATTCATGCCGCTTCAAAGGGTATGTTTGCAAGAGCTGTGGAACAATGGGGCACCTCCAACGAGCTTGCAAACTGCAAAACCTGCTCAACACCACGTGGCAGAGGAAGATCGGTCCATGGTGGATCAAAGCAATTTCGAGCCTCAGAGAGAGGAGGCAGATGCTGAGGTATAGGGGGTGCACACATTTTCGATGAAATGTCCACCTATAATGCTAAATGTAAAATTGAATGGCTTACCTGTAGCCATGGAACAGGACACTGGCGCTAGCCAATCCATCATGAGTAAAAAGATGTTTGAGAGACGGTCGTGCAACAAGGCATTCAGACCAGCCCTGAGCCCCATCCACACGAAACTGGGAACGTACACCAAAGAGCTTATCACTGTCCTGGGCAGCACCATGGTCAAGGTCACCTACGAGGGCACAGTGCACGAACTGCCACTCTGGATTGTCCCGGGCGATGGCCCCACACTGCTTGGAAGGAGCTGGCTGGGCAAAATCCGCTGGAACTGGATGACATCCGAACGCTATCACAAGTTGATGAGGCAGTTGTGAGAGACGATATTGGCTCTAATGAACAAAATGTTGAATCATTGTGGGTGGAGATTAGAGATAGTAAGGGGAAAAAGTCACTGGTGGGCGTAGTCTATAGGCCCCCAAATAATAACTTCAAATCACACGGGATAGCCTGGAGGAGGAATTCATAGAATGCAGACGGAATTGTTTCTTAGAACAGTATGTTACAGAACCTACAAGGGAGCAAGCTATCTTAGATCTGGTCCTGTGTAATGAGACAGGAATAATAAACGATCTCCTAGTAAAAGATCCTCTCGGAATGAGTGATCACAGTATGGTTGAATTTGTAATACAGATTGAGGATGAGGAAGTAGTGTCTCAAATGAGCGTACTATGCTTAAACAAAGGGGACTACAGTGGGATGAGGGCAGAGTTGGCTAAAGTAGACTGGAAACACAGACTAAACGGTGGCACAATTGAGGAATAGTGGAGGACTTTTAAGGAGCTCTTTCATAGTGCTCAACAAAAATATATTCCAGTGAAAAAAAAGGGTGGTAAGAGAAGGGATAACCAGCCGTGGATAACCAAGGAAATAAAGGAGAGTATCAAATTAAAAAACAATGCGTATAAGGTGGCCAAGGTTAGTGGGGAAATAGAAGATTGGGAAAATTTTAAACGACAGCAAAGAATGACTAAGAAAGCAATAAAGAAAGGAAAGATAGATTTACAAAGGTAAACTTGCGCAAAACATAAAAATGGATAGTAAAAGCTTTTACAGATATATAAAACGGAAAAGAGTGACTAAAGTAAATGTTGGTCCCTTAAAAGATGAGAAGGGGGATTTAATAATGGGAAATATGGAAATGGCTGAGACCTTAAACAATTATTTTGCTTCAGTCTTCACAGTGGAAGACACAAAAACCATGCCAAAATTTGCTGGTCACAGGAATGTGGGAAGGGAGGACCTTGAGACAATCACTATCACTAGGGGGTAGTGCTGGACAGGCTAATGGGACTCAAGGTAGACAAGTCCCCTGGTCCTGATGAAATGCATCCCAGGGTATTAAAAGAGATGGCGGAAGTTATAGCAGATGCATTCGTTATAATCTACCAAAATTCTCTGGACTCTGGGGAGGTACCAGCGGATTGGAAAGCAGCTAATGTAATGTCTCTGTTTAAAAAAGGGGGCAGACAAAAGGCAGGTAACTATAGGCCGGTTAGTTTAACATCTGTAGTGGGGAAAATGCTTGAAACTATCATTAAGGAAGAAATAGCGGGACATCTAGATAGGAATAGTGCAATCAAGCAGACGCAACATGGATTCATGAAGGGGAAATCATGTTTAACTAATTTACTGGAATTCTTTGAGGATATAACGAGCATGGTGGACAGATGGATGTGGTGTATTTAGATTTTCAAAAGGCATTCGATAAGGTGCCACACAAAAGGTTACTGCAGAAGATAAAGGTACGCGGAGTCAGAGGAAATGTATTAGCATGGATAGAGAATTGGCTGGCGAACAGAAAGCAGAGAGTCGGGATAAATGGGTCCTTTTCGGGTTGGAAATCGGTGGTTAGTGGTGTGCCACAGGGATCGGTGCTGGGACCACAACTGTTTACAATATGCATAGATGACCTGGAAGAGGGGACAGAGTGTAGTGCAACAAAATTTGCAGATGACACAAAGATTAGTGGGAAAGCGGGTTGTGTAGAGGACACAGAAAGGCTGCAAAGAGATGTAGATAGGTTAAGTAAATGGGCTAAGGTTTGGCAGATCGAATACAATGTCGGAAAGTGTGAGGTCATCCACCTTGGGAAAAAAAACAGTAAAAAGGAATATTATTTGAATGGGGAGAAATTACAACATGCTGCGGTGCAGAGGGACCTGGGGGTCCTTGTGCATGAAACTCTTTTGGAGTTTACCTGAAAAAACATAAACATTAAACCGTGCCACCCACCCTGGATGACACACCAGACATTTACAAGGCCCTTTTTTTTCTTTTTTGTGGTTTTTTTTTTTTGTTTTTCTTTTTTTTGGGGATTTTTTTTTTGGGCACTAAAATCAAATTTTTTCCTCCAGTGCCCCCTATAAAAGGGGAGGGGGACACTAAAAGCACTGGCAATTAAAACAAATTAAACTTTAAAACATAAAATCAAATTAAAATTTGGTTGCCGGGCGTGACGATGCACTCCAGTCCCTCCGGTGCCCACCTCTCGCGGAAGGCCACGAGCGTACCGGTGGACACCGCGTGCTCCATCTCCAAGGACACCCTGGCGCGGCTGTACGCGCGGAAGAGAGGCAGGCAGTCAGGTTGAATGACCCCCTCGACCGCCCGCTGCCTGGACCGGCTGATGGCACCCTTGGCCGTGCCCAGGAGCAGTCCTACGAGGAGGCCCTCGGACCTACCCGCTCCCCTCCGCACAGGGTGCCCAAAGATCAGGAGAGTGGGACTGAAGTGCAGCCAGAATTTCAGGAGCAGCCCCTTTAAATAATAAAACAGGGGCTGCAACCTCGTGCATTCCATAAAAACATGGAACACGGACTCTTCCAGACTGCAGAAATTGCAGGCGGCCTGGAAGTCCGTGAACCGGCTTAAAAATTTGTTGCACGGCACTGCTCCGTGCACCACCCTCCAGGCCAAGTCCCCGATGAATAATGAGAGGACTCCCGCATAGAGTGCCCTCCATCGGGGACCCCCGCCTCCTCCGGACGGCAAGATGGTACGCCATGGCGTGTCCGGACGGCTGGCGATGATGGCAAAGTTGAGAGTGTGCAGGAGCAGCCTGTACAGGAAACCCCTCCGCGCGGAACTGAAAGGCACGGAGGGGATTTCCTCGAGGCGGCTCAGGTTGTGAGGCGCCGGCTCCCGAGGGAGGTTCCGGGGTTTGGCGCCGATGAGGAATTCCGTCCGGACGGGGGTCAGTTCGGACGGGATCTCCTCCTCGATGCACCTAACAGAGTCAGGGCCCAAAGCTGTTTTTAGCGACTCGATGGCTTCGGCCGCACGGCAGATGTTGGCTGAATTTAGGCGCCGCGCCAGCGTGCCTGGCGCCATCCAGCCCGCTCCTCCGCCATCGAGCAGGTCCCTGACCCTGGTCACCTCACCGCCACATAAAACCTCGGTCATGCAGGTACGGATTCCAGAGCAGCGGCTCCTGCAGGACAGCCGCCACTCCAGCCGGCGGAGAGCTGCGCTTGGTGGAGACTTTGTTCCAGACCCTGATGAGTTCCTTGTAAAAGACAGGCAGCTCCAGGAGGGCGGTCCTGACACCCCCCAAGTTCACAAACAGGAGCTGCGTGTCGTAATTGAGGTCGCGCTGCTGGCGGAAGAAATATGTCGCCAGAGCACACCACCAAGGAGGGGGCTCGACGTAAAGGTATCTCTGCAGGGTCTGAAGACGGAAAGTCGCGAGCTGGGCGCTGACGCACACCAACGACTGACCGCCTTCCTCAAGCGGGAGACTCAAGACCGCGGCAGAGACCCAGTGCTTCCTGTTGTTCCAGAAGAAGTCCACCAGCTTCTTCTGTATCTTGGCGACAAACGCAGGGGGAGGGGTCAAAGTGACCAGCCGGTACCACAACATTGCGGCCACCAGCTGGTTTATGACTAGCGCTCGACCCCTGTAGGACAGCACTCGGAGCAGTCCTGTCCAGCGCCCTAGGCGAGCGGCGACCTTGGCCTCCAGCTCCTGCCAGTTCGCCGGCCAGGCTTCCTCGTCGGGGCTAAGGTAGACTCCCAGGTAGAGGAGATGGGTCGTGCTCCAGGCAAAAGGCCTGAGCTCCTCTGGCAGGGAGTCCACCCGCCACTGACCCACCAGGAGTCCGGAACATTTTTCCCAGTTGATTCTGGCGGAGGATGCGGCCGAGTAAATCTCCTGGCACTCACGCATCCTCCGCAGGTCAGCGGGATCCTCTACCGCGAGGAGCAGGTCATCGGCGTAAGCCGAGAGGACGACCTCCACGCCCGGCCCTTGCAGAGTCAGTCCCGTCAACCTCGTCCGCAGGAGGCGCAGGAAAGGCTCCACGCAAACGGCATATAACTGGCCGGACATGGGGCATCCCTGGCGCACCCCTCTCCTAAAGCGAAGGGGCGCCGTCAAGGACCCGTTAACCTTAATCAGACACTCCGCGGCGGCGTACAAAAGTCGGATCCGGGCGATGAAATGCGTCCCGAACCCGAAAGCGCGCAGAGTTCCGAGCAGATAGTCGTGATCCACCCTGTCGAACGCCTTCTCTTGGTCGAGAGATAGGAAGGCGACTGACAGACCAGCCTCCTGGGAATGATGGATGAGGTCCCGAACCAGATGGATGTTATCGTGGATTGTCCGGCCTGGGACCGTGTAGGACTGGTCGGGGTGGATCATGTGGTCCAGCACGGTGCCAAGGCGAGCAGACATTGCCCTGGCGAAGATTTTGTAGTCCGTGCTGAGGAGGGAGACCGGGCGCCAGTTCTTAAGGAGGCGGAGATTGCCCTTCTTAGGCAGCAGGACGATGACTGCCCTGCGCCAAGAGAGGGGCATCTCCCCGGTCGCCAGACTTGCCCCCAGGACCCGCGCGTAGTCGCTCCCCAGGACGTCTCAGAACGCCCTGTGGAACTCCACGGTCAGCCCGTCCAGCCCCGGGGCTTTTCCCCTCGAGAGCCGGTCGAGGGCACCGGTCAGCTCCGCCAGGCTTAGCGGAGCTTCCAAATTTTCACCGCCCTCCGGGCTGATTTTCGGCAGGTCCTCCCACAAAACTCTACGCGCTTCCTCGCTGGACGGATCCGGAGAGAACAGAGCCCCGTAATATTCACGGGCCCTGTTGTTGACGCCCTCCGGATCCGAGACGAGAGAGCCGTCGTCGGCCAGCAGCGTCAAGAGCTGCTTACGGACACTCTGCCTTTTTTCCAGCGAGTAGAAGAAGGGGGAGCCACGGTCCAGATCCCGCAGGAACCGGATCCGCGACCTCACGAACGCGCCTCGGGACCCGACGAGCTGCAGGTCCTTCAGCGCGGCCTTCTTCGCTTCGTACACCGTCCGCAGGGCCGGGTCCTGGACGACTTGACCGAGACGGGATTCCAGGTCGAGCACCTCTTTTTCTAGGCGCCCAACCCTGGCCGCCCGCCTCTTGGTCGACCCCCTCGCGTACTCTTGACAGAAGACGTGGACGTGAGCCTTGCCCACGTCCCACCATAGCCTCAAGGAGGGGAAGCCCCCTTGCTTCCTTCTCCAGTCGGACCAGAATCGACGGAACGAGTCCTGGAACCGCACGTCCTCCAGCAGCCGGTTGTTAAAGTGCCAGTACGCGGACCCCGTCCTCGCGCGGAGCGAAGCGAGCTCCGCCCACATCAGGTGGTGGTCCGAACACGGCACCGGCCGCATGGAGGCCGCCGGGACGCAGGAAACGTACGCCCGAGACACGTAAAGGCGGTCGACTCTGGACCATCCTACTCCAGGCCTCACCCAAGTAAAGGCGCTGGAGTCGGGGTGGAGATTTCGCCAGACGTCCACCAAATCGAAGGACCCGACCAGGTCTCTCAACTTCTCCATCGCCGTCATGCTCTGCGGGGCACCGGAGCGGTCCCTCGCCTCGAGGGTGCAGTTAAAATCCCCCCCGAGGACAATGCAGTCGCCGACGTCGATGGAGCCAAAAAGAGCGGACACTTCTTCGAAGAAGCGCGCCTGCTGCGGGCCGGGCTGAGGGGCGTACACGTTCACGAGATGGAGCGGCACGTCCCCCAGGCGAACCGTTACGTGCAGCAAGCGGCCTGGCACGGGCTCCTCGACCCCAAGATCTCCGGCTGAAAATGCGGGCCCAGCAAGATGGCCACCCCACTAGAAGTGGCGGTGAGGTGGCTCATGCGGACCTCTCCTTGCCATTCCAGGAGCCACGTGGCTTCGTCTCCCGGAACGGTGTGGGTTTCTTGCAGGAAGCACACCGCATATTTCCCCTCCCGCAGGAGCGAAAAATTGTCAAATCTACGACGTGCCCCTCTGCCGCCGTTGATGTTGAGGCTGGCTATGGTTATCTTCATGGCAAAAGCATAGTGCAACCTCGACCTTAACCTATTGTGGGGGAGGGAGCGGAGTCTTTTGTTGACCTTCACTCCTTCAGCAGCCCAGCGAGGAACTTTTTGAGCCGGCGCAGCTCAAGGCCTTGCGCCCTTGATAAGGGCCCGCCCGCGGCCATGGTTTTAGCGGCGACGCGGACGGAAGCGATGAGCAGCCCCGGCTCGGACCATCTTTCCCGGGCGAGATGGGCTCGGTTGCGGCAACCCTGGCTCTCGACCAAAAAGTCCCGGAGATCCTCTACGGGAATGAGGGGAGACTCAGCGGCGGGCACGAGGAGATCCACCGCCTCACTGGCGATGGACTCGAGATCTTCACCCGCGTCCTCCACTGAGTCCCCGTCCTCCTACAGGAGGTTGCCGCTAGCAGCCGGCCCGTCGACCGCACGAGGTACGGCAAACGGCCCGGCCGCTCCATCCGGCCCTGGCTCTGCCCCGATTCCACCCCCAGGATCGTCGGCAGAGGAGTCCCCACTGGGCTCTTTTAGAATTGGTGCTGGGTCGGGAAGCGACAGCGGAAGGGGTTCCTCCTCCGCCCCAGGAACCGGGGAACAAGGAGAGACCCGGCCATAGAAAATCCCCAGGCCCTCCAAGCGCTCCAGCTCCAAAGTAGGGGGCGAGGGTGGGTGTTCCTCCCCCTCCCCGCCGCCACCCCCCGGCCCAGCGTGTACAGATTCATTAAAAGTGTTAATACTTTGTATTTCTGCCGAGTCGAGCAAATCCCGGGGGAAATTGGATATTGGCTGGGCGGGCTCAGGTTCGGCCTTTTCGGCCCCGCCCGCCTCAGTCCCCGGGACGCTCGACCCGGCGGCTATGCATTCTTCCGCTGGCCCCACGCCTCCCACGACAGGCAGATCTTTCACGCCATCCCCGGGAGGCAGCGGCTGGGCAGCCTCGACTGCCTCACCCTCCCCGGGGACAGATTCCTCGTGCCTACGGCGCAGTTTGGGGGCGCCGGTGGGGGACGCGGGATACGCGGCGGGCACCGACTCCTCCGCGGAGGGATGTTGTTCCCCCCCCGCCTCATTGGAACGGCGCCTCCTTTTTTTCCTGGGGGGGCACGGAGACAGGGAGACACCCGTGTCTGCCGAGGCCTCCCGCTCCACTCCCCCCTTTTTCTTATCTTGCCCGCGCCCGAACCCCTCTGCGGTATTAGTCAAGGGCTCGGGCATGGGCTCAGGGCACCCCGCGCTCGCCGGTGACGGGGTTGGGCCGAGCGCGGTGAGCAGCTTGTCTGGCGCACTAAGGGGACCCGCCTCTAGGTGTTTCGCCTTCTTCTGCGCCTTCTTTCCGGCCGGACGCTCTCCCTCCCCCCCGCCAGAGGCCGTGAAAACAAAGGCCCCCGACGATGCCCGCGCACCTACGGCTCCCGGCACGCGGACGCTACTAGGGGAAGGGGTGGCGGCGGCGCCAGCCTTGTCCGCCCTCGGTGGTTTGGCGGCTTTGGAGGTGGGGCAGTTCTTGCGAACGTGCCTCACCTCCCTGCAGGCATGGCACCGCACGCCGTCCGACGTCCAAAAGACGCGGTAGGCAGTCCCCTCGTGCACCACATTAAAATTGCCCTCTGTCGTCTCTTCCCGCGCCAGCCGGACAAAGAGCTGGCGGCGGAAGGAGAACACATGGCGCAGGCTGTTCTCCCTGAGGCCAAGCGGTATGGGGTTGATCCCCGACCTTACCTCCCCCAGTTGGTGTAGGTGAGGGAGGAGCTCAGCGGGAACAAAGGGCGGGACGTTTGATAGAATGACCCTCTGCGCGGTGGCCTCGAGAGGGTCCACCGGCAGGAACGCCCCGCCCACCGTGAGCCCCTTTACAATGGCCAGGGACACCGCCCGCTCCGACCCCAGGAAGAACACGGCCTTCCCAGACATCTTGGAGGCTGCGACAATGGCCGAGGGTCCGACTACCCCAGCCATCGCCCGCACGCACTCCTCAATGCTCATTGTGGGGTGACCCCAAAGTCACAGGCCTTAATGGTCTTTAAATGGCCTCGTTTAATAGACTGAGCAGAGGAGCTCTTAACGAGGCACACCTCTCCTCTAGTTGACAATTGGGGAGGGGCCTTGCTCCCTCTGCTCAGTTGTCTTAATTGTTTTATATTTTTCCAATCAATTTGGGAGGAAAAGGGCTCTCAGAGGGGAGAGATAGAGCGTAACAGAGAAAGAGAGAGGGGGGTGGGAAGGGGGGACACTGCGAGGGCAGGTCTCCCCTCGCAGCTGTGGGTGGGTGCAATCCCCAGATGGCAAACAAAAATAGTCTTTGGGGTGGTCTTCGGGTGAGGGGAGAAGATGTCTTCACTTGGTGCAGCTGGAGCCACACTGGCACACACTCCCAACGATGTTTAATTAGGGTGGATTAATTGTTTCTTCAGCCTGGTAGCTTCAGCTATCCCAGGCTAGGCAATGGGGGAGGGGTGCTTCAAAGGTGTGTGGGGCCTAGTTGTAAGCAAGGCCCCCACACACACTTCCACACACACACACCCCCCGCGATGTTCCGGCCCCCGACTGGTCTTCTTTCCTCCCCCCACCGATACAGAAAAGTCTTTTAGGGACTGCACCAATACACCCACCTGTAGAATGGTAGAGTCTCCCTCCTTCCACACTGGATGTTGTTGTTGGTCTTTCCCCCTCTCTCCAACTCTTTGTAGAAATGGTGAAGTTGTTCAAGTTTTCTGCTTTTTCCTCCTCTCCCTCTGGGTGAAAGTTGGTGGTGAAGCCCCTTCCTTCCTTCCTTCTCTTCCTGGGCTGATTCACAGGCCCAGCCAGGAGCAAAACCAGCAGCTCCTTCTCTCACTGCTCACAGCTCCAACTGTTTAGGCCACGCCTCCACTGCTCCACAATTGGCCCAGGTGCAGCAGCTAATCAGTAAGGCGAATGGAATGTTGGCCTTCATTGCGAAAGGGATGGAGTACAAAAGCAGGGAGGTCCTTCTGCAACTGTACAGGGTATGGGTGAGGCCGCACCTGGAGTACTGCGTGCAGTTTTGGTCACCTTACTTAAAGAAGGATATACTAGCTTTGGAGGGGGTGCAGAGATGATTCACGAGGCTGGTTCCTGAGATGAGGGGGTTACCTTATGATGATAGATTGTGTAGACTGGGTCTTTACTCGTTGGAGTTCAGAAGGATGAGGGGTGACCTTATAGAAACATTTAAAATAATGAAAGGGATAGACAAGGTAGAGGCAGAGAGGTTGTTTCCACTGGTCGGGGAGACTAGAGCTAGGGGGCACAGCCTCAAAATACAGGGGAGACAATTTAAAACCGAGTTGAGAAGGAACTTCTTCTCCCAGAGGGTTGTGAATCTGTGGAATTCTCTGCCCAAGGAAGCAGTTGAGGCTAGCTCATTGAATGTATTCAAGTCACAGATAGATAGATTTTTAACCAATAAGGGAATTAAGGGTTACGGGGAGCGGGCGGGTAAGTGGAGCTGAGTCCACGGCCAGATCAGCCATGATCTTGTTGAAGGGCGGAGCAGGCTCGAGGGGCTAGATGGCCTACTCCTGTTCCTAATTCTTATGTTCTTAGGAAGGCCTCATGTACCCAGGTTCTTAACAAATTTCCTTCCCTTTTTGAGCCAGCCATTGGAAACTTTTCCGGGGTGAAGGTGCGGATCCACTTGGTCCCAGAGGCACGACCCATTCACCACAAGGCGCGAGCGCTACCTCACATGATGAGGGAGAGAGTGGAAATCGAGCTGGACATGCTGCAACGCGAGGGCATCATCTCCCCAGTGGAATTCAGTGAGTGGGCCAGCCCGATTGTTCCAGTACTCAAAAGTGATGGCATGGTCAGGATTTGCGGCGATTATAAAGTAGCTATTAATCGTTTCTCGCTACAGGACCAATACCAGCTACCTAAGGCAGACTACCTATTTGTGACGCTGGCAGGAGGCAAGACGTTCACCAAGCTCGACCTGACTTCGGCGTACGTGACGCAGGACCTGGAGGAGTCCCGAAGGGCCTCACCTGCATCAACACGCACAAGGGACTGTTCATCTACAACAGATGCCCGTTTGGAATTCGGTCGCCTGCAGCGATCTTCCAGAGAAACATGAGAGCCTACTCAAGTCGGTACCACACACGGTGGTCTTTCAGGACGACATATTGGTCACAGGTCAGGACACCGCCGAGCACCTACAAAACCTGGAGGAGGTCCTCCAACGACTGGATCGCGTAGGGCTGCGGCTGAAGAGGTCGAAATGTGTCTTCATGGCAACAGAAGTGGAGTTTTTGGGGAGAAAGTTCGCGGCGGACGGCATTCGACCCACAGACGCCAAGACAGAGGCTATCAGGAATGCGCCCAGGCCACAGAACGTCACGGAGCTGCAGTCGTTCCTGGGACTCCTCAACTATTTTGGTAACTTCCTACCGGGGTTAAGCACCATTTTAGAGCCCCTACATGTGTTATTGCACGAAGGTGAGAACTGGGTATGGGGAAAAAAACAAGTAATTGCTTTTGAGAAAGCCAGAAACATTTTATGCTCCAACAAGCTGCTTGTATTGTATAACCCGTGTAAAAGACTTGTGCTAGCATGTGACGCGTCGTTGTACGGAGTCGGGTGTGTATTACAACAAACTAACGTTGCGGGGAAGTTGCAATCTGTCGCCTATGCTTCCAGGAGCTTGTCTAAGGCCGAGAGAGCCTACAGCATGATTGAGAAAGAGGCATTAGCGTGTGTGTTCAGGGCAAAGAAAATGCATCAGGACCTGATTGGAAACCAATCACAAGCCCCTTACATCCCTGTTCGCTGAAAACAAGGGGATAAATACTAATGCCTCAGCCCGCATACGAAGGTGGGCACTCGCGCTATCAGTGTATAACTATACCATCCGCCACAGGCCAGGCACCGAGAACTGTGCGGATGCTCTCAGTCGGCTACCATTGCTCACTTGTTGATGGTGGCGCAGCCCGCAAACTTGTTGATGGTCATGGAAGCGTTTGAAAATGATAAATCACCTGTCACGGCCCGCCAGATTAGGACTTGGACCAGCCAAGATCCTCTGCTGTCCCTAGTAAAAAACTGTGTACTGCATGGGAGCTGGGTCAGCATTCCCGTTGAAATGCAAGAGCCAATCAAACTGTTCCAGCGGCGAAAGGACGAGTTGTGCATTCAGGCAGACTGCCTGTTGTGGTGTAACCGCGTAGTGCTACCAAAAAAGGGCAGGGAGACGTTCATCTCGGATCTCCACAGCACACACCCGGGTATAGTAATGATGAAAGCGATAGCCAGATCCCACGTGTGGTGGCCCGGTATCGACTCTGACTTAGAGTCCTGTGTACGGCAATGCAGCGTATGTGCTCAGTTGAGCAATGCGCCCAGAGAGGCACCACTAAGTTTGTGGTCTTGGCCCTCCAGACCATGGTCGAGGATCCATGGCGACTATACGGGCCCGTTTCTCGGTAAAATGTTCCTGGTGGTGGTGGATGCTTTTTCAAAATGGATTGAATGTGAAATAATGTCGGGAAGCACCGCCACCGCCACCATTGAAAGCCTGAGGGCCATGTTTGCCTGACATACTGGTCAGTGACAACGGGCCATGTTTCACTAGTGCCGAATTTAAAGAATTCATGACCCGCAATGGGATCAACCATGTCACCTCAGCCCCGTTTAAACCAACCTCCAATGGGCAGGCAGAGCGGGCAGTACAAACCATCAAACAGAGCCTTAAACGAGTCACAGAAGGCTCACTCCAAACCCGCCTGTCCCGAGTACTGCTCAGCTACCGCACGAGACCCCACTCGCTCACAGGGGTGCCCCCGGCTGAGCTACTCATGAAAAGGACACTTAAAACCAGACTCTCGCTGGTTCACCCCAACCTGCATGATCAGGTAGAGAGCAGGCGGCAGCAATAAAATGTAAACGATGGTCGCGCCACTGTGTCACGGGAAACTGATCTGAATGACCCTGTGCATGTGCTAAGCTATGGACATGGGCCCAAGTGGATCGCGGGTACGGTGATAGCTAAACAAGGGAATAGGGTGTTTGTAGTCAAACTGGACAATGGACAAATTTGCAGAAAGCACCTGGACCTAACGAGGCTGCGGTTCACAGACTGCCCTTAACAACCCACAGCAGACACCACCTTTTTCGAGCCCACAACACACACCCAAAGGATCAATGAAACCACGTCGGACCAGGAAATCAAACCCATCACACCCAACAGCCCAGCAAGGCCAGGCTCACCTTGAAGGCCTGCAGGGCCAACAACACGCCAGCCCAGCGAGGGCACAGCCAACACACCAGAACAGACATTTGTACCGAGGCGGTCCACCAGGGAAAGAAAGGCTCCCGACCACCTCACCTTAAAATAGTTTTCACTTTGACTTTGCCGGGGGGAGTGATGTTGTGTATCTGTAAGCATGCACTCCCATGTTTCCCCACCAGGGAGCTCATCCCCTGAAGTCCCAAGGGATCCCAGCATCCCCTGAGAGCACTGTATATAAGCCGGCCCCTAAGGTCTGTTACTCACTCTGGAGTGTCTTATTAAAGACTGAGTTACTGTTACTTTAACCTCCCTGTGTGCAGCCTCATCTGTGTTAGGAACACAATAGTAAGTTCTGAGGTAGCAGTACAGGTATGCGAGGACGCAGGTTTCAAAGCAACCGGACGGGGTCCTAGTCGGCTGATAACGGGCTGCGGCCCCTGCTAGCGGGGTGGGCTTGGTTCGCTCACCTATCCAGGACTCAGGGCCTTTGCCTCGTGGTGGGCAGAGCCACTGATATGTGTGGCCTCCCTGTCCTCCTTTGAAGGCTGCAGAATCTTCTGCCTGCTCTCTAACAGTGTTGGGATCCTGGCTGTTCCAGGTCCCATTTGGAGAACTCGTTGGTTCTGTCCTTTCGCTCCCGGACATGGCCGAGGTAGCGACTGGGTCTGGAGGTTGCGCTGTCTCCACCCGGGTGGTGGACAACGGCGGCCGACAGCGCGTATTGGCGCCGTTTTCATTTCCAGGTCCATGGCGAATAGTGCCATCGGGTGCCTGCAACATGAGATAGACCTGGGGTAGGGAATCAAGATCAGCGCCTTTACCCTCCCGAATTCGCTCGCTTGCTACTTTTGAGGACACTCTATTCCTGACATCTCGCAACAGCATTTTGATCTTTACATCCGGACTGGTACCGACATCTCGCAACAACATTATGTTCACAAGCTTAATTGGTTCGTTACATTGATTGCCATGCCTACAATGTCTCTTTAAGTTCAGTTGGTTGCAGGTCTCCTTTAAGAGAACCCTGCTGGCTTTACCCCAATCAAATCCTTTGTTAGACACCACGTGTTGGTCCCTCAACGTTGCACCTCGTGATATGGCTGCAGCCATCTTTTTTTTCAGCCACGCTGCAACTCATTGGGACGCCATCTTGCCTCTGTCCTCGAGGTCGACTGCCTTGATCCTTCTCTCCTGTGATTCTGCCACAAAAACTGGTAGAGTGCCTGTGAATTCGATCTTTCTCCCCAGGAGTCCTGCCACTGGAGCCGGGAAGGTACTTTTAGGTCGTTCGGGTCGGATCATTGCCACGCAGTCGTGATGGACGGTCTGTGCCTCAGGTGCTGCGCTGGTCTGTTCTCTGGTGCCTGGCCCAAGCGAAGGTGAGGTTTTGCTCTGCCTCTGAGCATGGGGGACATCGATTGCTGGAGTGAAGAGGTCTTCCATTTCCACTGGATCTTCCCCATCCATCTTCTTCCGAGTAGCGTTGGACCATCACCTGCAAAAATCCACAGAGGTAACTTGTGCACCACGCCATTATGGATTACACTTACATCCGCACTACCAAGGACTGGGATCAGCTCCTTGGTGTAGGTGCGCAACTTTTCCTTTATTGGAACCAGCTCAGTTGTTTTTCGTTCCATCGCCTCTCAAAGGCATCCTGGCTTATCACTGACTGGCTCGCTCCCATATCCACTTCCATGAAGATTGTAACGCCGTTTATCTCGACTTCCATCTTCACTGGAGGACAATCGGTGGTGCAGGTATACACTCCATACACTTCTTCTTGGGGCTGAGCTGCCTCTCTGGCCAAATCATCATACTCCCCACTGGATTCAAAGTCATCTACCAATTCCTCTGCTAGACGGTAAGTCGTATTTCTTTTATAGATACGCTGGAGGTGGCCTTTCGTGTTACAGGCTTTACATACGTACTCAGCAAACCGACACTGGTAAGCCCTATGGTTTCCTCCGCAATGCCAGCATGGGGCTACTCGATTAGCACCCCTCGGTGGACTCTGAGTTCTGGGACCCTGAGGTCTGTGCTCTCTGCCCTGGGCAGAGCCACGCTCTACAGTCTTGCCTGTGAAAGGCACCATTCTGTGTACAGTACTTGCCGGGTTTGAGTCCACAGGATGAATAATTTGCTTGGTGCTGCAGGTCGAGGTCATGAACACCTGACTGATGCTGATGGCCTTCTGCAGGTTGACTGTGGTGTCGGCAGATAATAGCTTGTGAAGGAGGCCCCCGTGGCCAATTCCCATAACGAAGATGTCTCGCAATGCTTCGGTGAGGTGCGTGCCGAAATCACACAGTGCCGCCAGTCTCCTGAGGTCGGCAGCATATTTTGCAATCTCCTGTCCCTTAGGTCTGAGGTGAGAGTAGAATCTGTGCCTGGCCGTGAGGATGCTCTGTTTTGGTTTTCGTTGGTCGTGAATTAGTTCAGTCAGCTCATCGTATGTCTTATCCTTCGCATTGGTGGATTCCAGCAAGTCCCTGACAAGGTGGTAGACCTCGGGCCCACAACTGTTCAGCAGTATAGCCTTGCGCTTCTCCGCCAATGTGTCCGTCTCCCCTGACAGGTCGTTTGCCACGAAATATTGCTCGAGCCTTTCCGTGAAGGCATCCCAATCATCACCCTCTGCAACGTCTTTTAGTGTGCCAAAGGTAGCCATAATCACGTGAAAGTCCGTATTCTTGTCGCCAGTTGTTATGTCTGTAATGTACTTATAAATGACTCCACGAGGCAAAGTGTTGTACTCAAACTGTAGTGACCTTGGTCCTTTATTTGTAACTCCAGAGTTAGGCACAAGCATGGTGGACAGCCTTTTATGTTGGGCCCTGCATACCTATGCAGATGACACTCAGGTCTCCCACCGCAGTGCCCTCTGGTGGACAGCCTCTGCCACAGAGGCAGGAAACCCCGGTCTCCATCAGATGCACCCTCTAGTGGTGCCAGCATAGTAGAAACACAGTGTAAACCTTATTTACAGTACATCAGGAAACAAGTCTCCATCTTATGCAACTATATAGTGACTACACAGAGAGTATATCTATAGTCTGCATATATAACGCATGTGATCACCCGAAAGAGTTAAATATCTTACAGCAGTTTGACATGGACTTTCATTTTTAGGGAAAAATGCATCACCTTAAATGTCTTGTCCTGGCTGCCCACCTTCCCGTACAAGATGTAAGAGCCCCTGATGTCAGACAGTGAGTCTGCATCACCATGTAAAATCAGCATTGGTGCTGTGATGCTGGGGATCATTTTCTCGATCTTGGTCAACGCATTTAACACCTCAAAAGCAAATCCCACCCTCACAGGTCCATGGTAGATGAGAGGGTCATCTATGTAGGCCTGTACCTGCAAGAACCAAAACAATTTTTATCACTAGTTTTGTCTTAAACAGAGGAACAATGCGAATCATTTGAAACCGAAACGGGAGAGTGACTATTATCATTTTTTTTTAAAATTGAGATACCTTGGCAGAGGCACAAGAGTGATAAATGTGCTGTACATTCTATGTAATTCTATGCAACCAAAGACGCACTGGGCAGCCAAGTTTGGAATTTGATCGTTATAGAAATTGAGTTAAAGTAGAAGAGTCATCTAGACCAGCAGGATGGATGGGAAGAGCATCAGGCATGAAGCAGTCAGAACAATGGCAATCGGACAGCCAGATTATGAGGTGGGTAGATGTAGGCAGAACATTGGGAATTGGGCAGGCAAGAATGGCAAGGCAAGTGCACTGCTCCTCCATTTTGTTCAGCAAAAGCTTCACCTAACTTGGCATTTACGCCTCAGTATTGACTCCGGCTTTAACTCAGCGAAGACCTTCTCTTCACCTCAGCCTCAGCACCATCTCCACCCTCAGGCACCACTAACTGCAACCTTGCAGCACTTGGAGGAGAAGTCACTGATCCTGGCTCTGAACAGCCCTACCCTGAGAACTCACTTTTCCTCAAATTCTGGCCACTTGTAAATCTCATCCCCTTTCCCCACCATTGGCAGTCATCAGCTGCATGGGCCCCACACTTTTGAAACTCCACCTTGCTAAGCACATCCACCTCTCCATCATCCTCTCCTCCTGTGACAAAGCTTTCGGTCACTCCTTCGAATGTCCCCTTGTTTGGCTTGGTGTAATTTTGTTTTTGTGTTTATGCTTCTGTGAAGTTCTTTCACATTAAAGCCACGATATAAATGCAGATTGTTGTCAATATCATCATCAGATTGGGCGCTGGTGTTAGAGTAAGGCTGCATTTACATTATAACAGCAGTATTGACATGAAGCAGAACCATTTCAAGCCAATGCTACAGTTATAACGTAAGTGCTGCAAGAACTCGCTGGTTGCAGTAATCTACAATTTCTCTCTCTGTTGCAATCTTTCTTGTGCATGTCTTTCTATGTTATTAATGCTATTACAGCCAGTGCTTCTCTTGTTTCTCCTCAGCTCCAAATATTCAACACTACATGGTCTATTGTGCTCATGGTTTCCCAGGGTCTCAAACTGTGGAGCTTCTTGCCTCCCTTACTCTTCAATCTGTGGCAAGGAATTCCTCTCCGGGCATTACATGTAGGGAGGCGGTGGGTTAGGTTTGATTCATTTGATAGCGGTGATCTCATTGAAACATGTCAGATTCTGAGCGGGATTGACAGGGTAGATGCTGAGAGGCTCAGGATAAGGGGTCAGCCATTTAAGACTGAGATGAGGAATTTCTTCACTCAGAGCGTTGTCAATCTTTGGAATTCTCTGCCCCACAGGGCTGTGGATGCTCAGTTGATGAGTATATTCAAGGCTGAGATTGATAGATTTTTGGACTCTAGGGGAATCAAGAGATATTAGGATTGGGCAGCGAAGTAGAGTTGCGATTGAAGATCAGCTATGATCTTATTGAGTGGCGGAGCAGGCTCGAGGGGCTGTATGGCCTACTGCTCCTAATTCTTATATTTTTATGTGAGTTTCAACTCGTGTGCTGCAGTGTTTTCTGTTTCTTACCCCGTGGATTTCTAGGGGTTTGACTATTATTAGAGCAGCCACACAACTGCAATAATGCTGCAGGGCCACTTGTTAAGCTGCTAACGAGGTCCTTCATCATCATCATCTTAGGCAGTCCCTCGGAATCGAGGAAGACTTTCTTCCATTCAAAAAGTGAGCTCTCAGGTGACTGAACAATCCAATACGGGAATTACAGTCTCGGTCATAGGTGGGACAGACAGTGGTTGAAGTAAAGGATGGGTGGGACTGGTTTGTCGCACGCTCCTTCCGCTGCCTGTGCTTGGTTTCTGTATGCTCTCGGCGACGAGACTCGAGGTGCTCAGCGCCTTCCCGGATGCTCTTCCTCCACTTTGGGCAGTCTTGGGCCAGGGATTCCCAGGTGCCGGTGGGGATGTTGCACTTTATCAAGGAGGCTTTGAGGGTGTCCTTGAAACGTTTCCTCTGCCCACGAGGTCCTTACCAAGCTGATGTCTGCAAAATGTGTTGAATGCAGCTGTCCATGGCTATAGTGCATTTTGTTTTGAGCTCAAAGTATGGGATTCCTGATCTATCCTTAATGTCCTACACTCATGCAGCTCCTTAAAGGCAATCCTTCTGTATTTTGTAAATAAAATATTGAAGTCTGTGTTAAAATGATATTTTAAATTAAAAACCTAAGAATTAGGAGCAGGAGTAGACTATTCGCCCCATCGAGCCTACTCCGCCATTCAATAAGATCATGGCTGATCTTCAACCTTAACCTACTTTCCTGCACTGTCCCCATATCCCTTGATTCCCTTAATATTCAAAATTCTATCGATCTCTGCTTTGAATATGCGCAACGACTGAGTATCCACAGCCCTCTGGGGGAGAGAATTCCAAACATTCACCACCCTCTGAGTGAAGAAGATTCTCCCCATCTCAGTCCTAAATGGCCGATCCCTTATCCTCAGACTGTGACCCCTGGTTCTCGACTCCTCAGCCAGAGGACACATCCTCCCTGCATCTACCCTGTCTAGCCCTGTAAGAATTTTGTATGTTGTATGTTTGTATGTATTGGAGAAGTGTTCTTCGTTGTCCTTTTAATGAATCTCATTGTGAGCTCCAGGACGGCCCAAAGCACTTTACAGTCAATAAAGTACTTTTGAAGTAGAGTCACAGTTGTTAACAGATAATCTTTTCTTTGGTAATGTTGATTGAGGTATGAATATTGGCCAGGACAGCGGGGAGAACTCCCCTGCTCTTCTTCAAAATAGTGCCGTGGGATCCTCCATCCATCTCAAAGGGCAGACGAGACCATTGCTGTTTACTTGAGCTTACAACTCTTAACTACCCAATTATCAAACTGGAATGCAACAACAACAGCAACATTTAGCCAGCACCTCTAACATACAAAAACATCGCAAGGCACTTCACAAAAGTGTAATCAAAAAATTGGCATCACTGGTATATTTGAATGGATTTCTTTCTGCAAACAATATCCATCTTATTTACTTATCTGGGGAAGACCAGCAAAATGTGCACTTTTTTACTGTTTTTCATAATGCATTTAATCCCTCAGAAAGCGAGGGTTTGGTAACATTGAGTTCCTTTCACTACCTGATGTGGTTTGGTATCACTCTTGTCTCTGGCTCAGAAGTTTGATGGCTCTTACACCAGGTTTTGAGTACATAATCTAAGCTGACACTCCAGTGCAGTACTGAGGGAGTCCTGCAATTTTGAATTGTCAGAGGTGTTACCCTTTGAATGGTACACTAATCCGGGATGGATCCCTGTTCATGTAGCTGTTAAAGATCTCAAGGTACCGTCTAAAGCAAAGCAGGGAGCTGGTTGTGAAAATGTGCAGCTTACGTCCCAGAAAGCTATAGATTCAGAATAATTTGATATGTTTCAAGATGCTTGCTTGGGAAGTCAGGGTACTAGGGGATGTGGAGAGAAGGCAGGAAATTGGGATTGTAAAGATTAAGGGCTAGATTTTACACTTTTGTGCAGATCGCCCAAAAATGGGCATTATTTCCAGAGGGGGCGGTAAAAATGGGTTTCAGATCGTCGGCTTGTCGCCCATTCTCAAAGCCCCTAGTCTCCATTTTTTAAATTGGGCGTAACTGCGAGCGATCTGAAATGGGTGTTAGCGTTAAATCTCTCTGACCTTCTGCCGTAAAGTGTCGCCGTCCTTAGCAATGGCATGGCAACGCTTGATTCCCGTGATTCAGGAGGTCAAGGGTCATCATGACATGCGCAGAAGAGGAGACAGAGATGGAGCTGAGAGGGACTGAAAGCGTGTGTGCCTGTGGTGTCTGCTTGTTTGGCTGTTGTGGGAGACACGAGGGAGATTCACCAGCAGCAAAAAGCCTACTAAGCACCAAGAACATAGTTGGCACCGAGGTTTTGTCCAACAAATAATATATAACATGGAAGGGATGGAGAAGGCCATGGAGCTGGTAGCCAGGAACACTGGTGGCAGAGGGCTCCCAGTGGTCCCGGAGTGCGGCACTGCACCACAAGGTGCTGCACCCCCATTGCCAATGACAAGAGAGCCAGGAGCAACATCTTGCTTCTGGCTCGGAGCACGTTCTCACCTCGGAACCATCCTCTCCCGTATCCACCCAAGCAGTGGTTCGGCGGTCATCTCCTCCAAACCCCCGCAATGCAGCACCGCTTGAAGAGCTCCTCGGCCAGGCCGCTTGGAGTCAGGCGGGGAAGGGAAAGGGATAGAGGTGGGGAGGAGAAGCGGGGGTGGGGGGGGGGGTGAAGGGTTGGTTTTTACAGAAATACTTATGATTTCAGACAAATATTCGGTTTAAATATTTTTTATTTAACAAAACATTATTGCGGATTGGCTCAGATAGCTGCACCGTTACACTTTAACATTCTTTAACATCAAAGGGTATAATTACACTTAACTTCAATCAACTTTAACATTAACTGTCACCAAGGTGATGTCCACCATTGATGTATGATCTGCACACACAGCAGTGTGTCAGCCTTGTAAATAACACCAACGTTCTTTCAGGCAAAGCGCTCATTTATGAGCTCCTGACCTAAGAGTCTTGCAGCTATCATGTCACCATGGACCTTTCATGCGGTCTACAGGGGGGCGGGGGCAAGGCTTCAGCATCAGCCTGATTGTCTGGGCCAATGGCAGCGTCCACCTCCTCATCCTCCTCTTCCTCTCTCTGCTGAGGTGGACTGGCAGACTCTTCTGGCAATTCTTGTCTCCTCCTGATAGCCAAGTTGTGCAGCATGGAGCACATCACCATGAATTGAGCTACCTGCTCAGAGTGGTATTGGAGCTCGCCTCCTGAGTGGTCCAGGCATCTAAAGCGCTGCTTAAGCACTCCAATGGTTTTCTCCACAATATTGCGAGTGGCTCTGTGGCTCTCGTTGTATCGCATCTCGGTTTCGGTGTGGGTGTCATGTAGGGGGGGGGCGGGGGTCATCAGCCAGATGGCGAGGCCATATCCTTTGGCACGAAGCATCCAGCATTGACCTTGTGGCTGAATGTTAAACAAGTCAGATACAGCGCACACATGCAGGATGTGAGCATCATGGATGATGCCCGGAAAGCATTCACTGCCATAATAATTTGCTGGTGGTCGACAACGAGTTGCACATTCAGGGAGTGGTCCCTTGTGGTTCCTGAAAACCTCTGCATCCTGAAAATGTGCCCGCATCACGATATGCGTACAGACTATTGCTCCCTGCACCTTGGGGAAGTTAGCAATTCAGTAGAATCCTAGAGCCCTCTCAGTCTGAGCCTCCCTGGTCATAGGGAAGCTGATAAAGTCCATCCTGCATGCGTATAGCGCTTCAGTGACCTGTCTAATGCAGCAATGTGTGGCATGCTGAGACAGACCACACATGTTGCCAGCTGAGGCTTGAAAAGAACCCGACACGTAGAACAACAGTGCCGCGGTGACTTTGACCTCAAAGGACAGTGTAGTACTGATGGTGCTGGAAGGCTGCAGATCTCCCCTTATGAGCTGGCATACCTCAATGATAACCTCTTTGTGGAAGCGCAGTCTCCCGAAGGCAGGTGGTGTCGGGCAATTTGAGGTAAGACTGTTTCTCCCTGTGCTTGCGGGGGGTGTAACGTCTGGTCCTCCTCATCAGTCTGGCACCTCTTACATTGGGCACATAATGCTGTGGAGTGTACCTTCTGCCATCTCGAGTCTGCAGCAGTGTAATTGGTCATCAAGAGAGAGTGAGAAAGGACAGGCCCCATTCCAATAGCTATCTGTTTTCCACCGATTGGTCACAAAGAATGAATGCCCGACGAAGACACCTATTAAATTCCAATCGTTCACAGTATGATAACGATGTTTGTTCAGATGTTCACATCACCTCCAAAGACCTCCAGAGTACATCCGAACTCCCCAGAAGTTGAAGTAGAGCAGACTTTTAAATGATGCGACATATGATTTAGAACATGGTGTCCATACCGCATTGAGTAGTTCCGGTTAGTTCCACATTTTCCTGGCGGTTTTTTGCATGAACGATATTGTGGGCGAGATGAGTGCAAGGTGGTGAAAGTGACGCTGGGCGATCTCCAGGGCGTTAGTTTCAGCAAATGTGATCTTTACGATAAAATAAAGTGGCCGGTCGGTATTATTGAATCTTGGTGCTAATTACATGCGGAAACTAATGTTGGCCGATATTATCGGCGTTGGTTTCGCCCATTCTGATGATTCCGCCCAAAAAAAGTGGGCGGGCGGTATTATTTTTCCTCGGCGTTATACACATGGGGAAAGTAACGCTCGGCGAGAAGTGACCGAAAAATGGGTGTCAGTTTCCATTTTGTGGCAAAATTGGCGCTATCTGGGCGTTATACATAATTTCAGCGTTAAAATGGACGTTAAATGGGTGTTATGCATGCAAAAATAGTGAAAAATCTAGCCCTAAGAGTTGCCATGGCCAATAAAATGGTGGCGTAGGCTTGATGGGCCAAATGGCTTTTCCTGTATTTGCTTTGGATGTAACTTGGGAAGTTTTACTACATTAAAGGCGCTATGTAATGCAAGGTGGTGTTGTGAGAAAATGCCCCTCTGCTTAATAGACTCAATGTCGTGGATTAAGTGAGGGAGGCCGTTAAAGTGTTGGTGAAGAGTTCATGAACTCAACCAAGTCTTCACACAGAATCCATTAAATTCTTCATTCAATTAGGAGAAGAAAAAAGTCACAGCAAACCCACCTGGCTTTCATCTCTTGATGTCAAACGGGGATCTATGTATCCCATGGGTAAATTTGGCAGCATGTGATACATAACTTTGGCAATGAACATCTAGAGTGAAGAAAGCAAAGCAAGTCCGGGTAAGTCTATGTCGTCGTTTGGATGCTATTGCCCTCGAGAGGGTGGAGACAAGAGGAAGATGAGAGTTAAAGGGCATATCTATAAATTAGCGCCCCTGGTTCAGAGTGCATGTCAAAAATGAAGATTATTTATACACTGGATTCTCCATCCATCGGGATGAAAACTTCTGAGAGTGGGGGGGGGGGAGGGGGGGGGGGCGGTTGGCCTTGATCTCCACTGGAACTGTGCCCTGGGAAAGAAAATTCATGGAGGGAAAAATAGTTCAAAGACCTGAATGGCCTTTTCTTGTTGCTGTTTCTTAAGCTGATAAAATCTGTTACATCTCTAACTTTTTATAGTTCTGACGAAAAGTCATCGACCTCAAACGTTAACTCTGTTTCTCTCTCCATAGATGCTGTCTGACCTGCTGAGTATTTCCAGCATTTTCTGTTTTTATTTCTTATGCTGTTACGGATCAGGAATTTAAGAGATAAGGAAAAGGTAACAAAGGTAGGCTTGCTATTGTTTAAAAAAAAAGGAGAGTTTGAGGTTACAAGGACAACTGATAAAAGTCGACAAGGGCAAATTGATTAAAGTGCTAGTGGGGGCATGTACTTAAAGTGAGAAAGTTAGGAGTGTGAAGAGAAGTTTGACAGAACTTCTTCATCCAAAGGCAGCGAGGCTGAGGTAGTGGCCAAAGCAACACTGACAACACACACAGCTTGTAGATCCAAACCTCACTTTAGAACTCTGGCACATGATCTCAGCTGCCACACCTCATTCAATACTGAGCGAGTGGATGAGGCACGAGTCCTCGTCTGCCTGTTCAGGTGGGTGTTTAAGATCTCTTTGCACTATTCAAAGAATAGTTGGGGAGTTCGCCCAGTGTCCTGGCCAAATTCCTCCCTCAACTATTACCCAGACCCTGCCCCATCAAAAAACACGCTAACTGATCATTCATTTCATTGCTGTTTGTGAGAACATGTTCAAATGACTGGACGAGTAATGCAGAGGCCAGGACTAATAATCCCGAGAACGTGAGTTCAAATCCCACCATGGTAGACTGAAAATTTGAATTCAGCTTTAAAAAAATCTTGAAATAAGAAAGAAAGACTTCATTTATATCGTGTCTTTCCCAATCTCAGGACATCCCAAAGCACTTTACAGTCAATTAAGTATTTCTGAAGTGTAGTCACTGTTGTAATGTAGGAAATGTGGCAGCCAATTTGTGCACAACAAGTTCCCACATACAGCAGTGTGAAGATGACCAGATAATTTTTTTTTAAAATGGTATTTGTTGGGGATAAATATGGGCCAGGGAGAACTCCCCTGCTCTTCTTCAAAATAGTGCCGTGGGATCTTTTACGCAAAACTGAGAGGTCAGATTAACATCTCATCTGAAAGACAGTATCTCAGGCAGTGCAGCACTCCCCCAGTATTGTATCTGGAGTAGGACTTGACTTTCTGTCTCAGAGGTGAGAGTGCTACTCACTGAGCCACAGCTGACAAAGTCTGGAAATGAAAAGCTGGTATTGATAAAAATGACCATTGTGGTAAAATTCCACTAATGGCCTTTAGGGGAGTAAACCTGCTGCCCTTGCATCTTGTCCACATGTGACTCCAGTCCCACACCAACATGGTTGACTCTTAACTGCTCTCTGAAGTGGGCTATAAAACCACAGCAAAGAAAACTACATGAACTGCAGTTTAGGATTACACAGGATATACGGCACAGAAACAGGCCATTCGGCCCAACCAGTCCTTGCCGATGTTTATGTTCCACTTGAGCCTCCTCCCATCTTTCCTCATCTAAATCTATCAGCATAACCCTCTATTTCCTTCTCCCTCATACGCTTGTCTAGCCTCCCCTTAAATGTATCTATACTATTTGCTTCTACCACTCCCTGTGATAGTAAGTTCCACATTCTCATCACTGTTTGGGTAAAGAAGTTTCTTCTGAATTCCCTATTGGATTTCTTGGTGACTATCTTATATTGATGGCCTCTAGTTATGCTCTTCCCCACAAGTGGAAACATTCTCTCTGTATCCACCCTATCAAAACCTTTCATAATTTTAAAGATCTCTATTGGGTCACCCCTCAGCTTTCTTTTTCATGAGAAAATAGACCCAGCCTGTTCAACCTTTCTTGATATGTATACCCTCACATTTCTGGTATTATCCTTGTAAATCTTCTCTGCACCCTCTCCAGTGCCTCTATATCCTTTTTATAATATGGCGACCAGAACTGTACATAGTACTCTAAGTGTGGTCGAACCAAGGTTCGATACAGGTTTAGCATGGATTCCCTACTTTTCAATTCTATACCTCCAGAAATAAACCCGTGTGTTTGTTTTTTTTTTAAAGGTACTGCACTTTTCTTTGACAGACAGGTGACAAGCCCCACCCATGTCAAGCTCCACCCACCATCCCCTCTGGGGCCCCAAATCATTCTGTCCACGTGGTGTCGAAAAGCAGGACCTGAGACCCGAGAACCCGAGACTCTGCTGATTCCCTCGTTGACTCGCTAGGCCGAACTCTCCGACACCCTCCCGCCCCCGGGACTTGCTAGGCCCGCCGACTCCAACTTCCCCCCACCCCTCCCCCAGGTCTCGGTAGACCCGACTCTCCGACTCCCTCCCTCCCTGGGACTCACTAGGCCTGCCTTCACCGCCCTCCCCCCCCGATTCCCCCGAGGATTTGACGATTCAGGAGAGGTCCTAAATTGCTACAGATGTCGATGCTTCCTCACAAATCGAGGTAAAATGGCATGTTTGTTTTTTTGCCTTGGCTTCATGGAAAATGAATAAATCTGCTTATCCCATCCATGTAAATAGTACTTGGAAAATAAATCTGGCTGCAAGCCCCGAGCCTCCGACAGAGCCCCGAGCCTGCAGTGAGCCGCGAGTCCCAAGCGGCGGTGGGGCGAGGGGGGAGTCGGAGAGCCTTGGGGCCGAGAGTGAGAGTGGCTCTGGGGAGGGGGGAGAGTGAGACAGGCTGGGTGGAGAGAGAGAGGCTGGGGAGAGAGAGAGGCAGGGGGTGAGGGAAGGAGAGAGAGAGAGAGAGCGAGAGAGAGAGAGAGAGAGAGAGAGAGAGAGAGAGAGAGACTGGGGGTGAGGGGAGGAGAGAGAGGGAGAGGCTGGGGGGTGGGGGGGGGGGGCGCGGATCGGAGGCGAGAAAGGGAATTCAGGAAAGACGGATCACGTTCTGCCAACCCCTACAAGGGACATCATTGGAGTGAATGAAATCCAGAAGTCACGACACTGTCACTATTCACTTCATACCCAATATTATTGATTCATACACGATGCCCCATCTATGGGGGAGGGGCGGGAGGATGCAATTGCGTTTAGGTAAGGCACTTCGACTGGGGGAGGAATGTACTTGGACTGGGGTAAGACACTTTGGCTGGGGGAGGCACTTTGGCTGGGGGAGGCATGCACTTGGACAGGAGTAAAGCACTTTGGCTGGCGGAGGGATGTACTTGGACTGGGGTACAGGACTTTGGCTGGCCCTTGCTGTCTTCTGGCGAGCTCTGAACATAAGAACATAAGAACATAAGAATTAGGAACAGGAGTAGGCCATCTAGCCCCTCGAGCCTGCTCCGCCATTCAATAAGATCATGGCTGATCTGGTCGTGGACTCAGCTCCACTTACCCGCCCTCTCCCCGTAACCCTTAATTCCCTTATTGCTTAAAAATCTATCTATCTGTGACTTGAAAACATTCAATGAGCCAGCCTCAACTGCTTCCTTGGGCAGAGAATTCCACAGATTCACAACCCTCTGGGAGAAGAAATTCTTTCTCAACTCGGTTTTAAATTGGCTCCTCCATATTTTGAGGCTGTGCCCCCTAGTTCTAGTCTCCCCCACCAATGGAAACAACCTCTCTGCCTCTATCTTGTCTATCCCTTTCATGATTTTAAATGTTTCTATAAGATCACCCCTCATCCTTCTGAACTCCAAGGAGTAAAGACCCAGTCTACTCAATCTATCATCATAAGGTAACTCCCTCATTTTTCGAATCAGCCTCGTGAATCATCTCTGTACCCCTTCCAAAGCTAGTATATCCTTCCTTAAGTAAGGTGACCAAAACTGCACGCAGTACTCCAGGTGCGGCCTCACCAATACCTTATACAGTTGCAGCAGGACCTCCCTGCTTTTGTACTCCATCCCTTTCGCAATGAAGGTCAACATTCCATTTGCCTTCCTGATTACCTGCTGCACCTGCAAACTAACCTTTTGGGATTCATGCACAAGGACCCCCAGGTCCCTCTGCACCACAGCATGTCGTAATTTCTCCCCAGTCAAATAATATTCCCTTTTACTGGTTTTTTTCCCAAGGTGGATGACCTCACACTTTCCGACATTGTATTCCATCTGCCAAACCTTAGCCCATTCGCTTAACCTATCCAAATCTCCTTGCAGCCTCTCTGTGTCCTCTACACAACCCGCTTTCCCACTAATCTTAGTGTCATCTGCAAATTTTGTTGCACTACACTCTGTCCCCTCTTCTAGGTCATCTATGTATATTGTAAACAGTTGTGGTCCCAGTACTGATCCCTGTGGCACACTACTAACCACTGATTTCCAACCGGAAAAGGACCCATTTATCCCGACTTTCTGCTTTCTGTTCGTCAGCCAATTCTCTATCCATGCTAATACATTTCCTCTGACTCTGCGTACCTTTATCTTCTGCAGTAACCTTTTGTGTGGCACCTTATCGAATGCCTTTTGGAAATCTAAATACACCACATCCATCGGTACACCTCTATCCACCATGCTTGTTATATCCTCAAGGAATTCCAGTAAGTTAGTTAAACATGATTTCCCTTTCATGAATCCATGCTGCGTCTGCTTGATTGCACTATTCCTATCCAGATGTCCCGCTATTTCTTCCTTAATGATAGTTTCAAGCATTTTCCCCACGACAGATGTTAAACTAACCGGCCTATAGTTACCTGCCTTTTGCCTGCCCCCTTTTTTAAACAGAGGCATTACATTAGCTGCTTTCCAATCCGCTGGTACCTCCCCAGAGTCCAGAGAATTTTGGTAGATTATAACAAATGCATCTGCTATAACTTCCGCCATCTCTTTTAATACCCTGGGATGCATTTCATCAGGACTAGGGGACTTGTCTACCTTCAGTCCCATTAGTCTGTCCAGCACTACCTCCCTAGTGATAGTGATCATCTCAAGGTCCTCCCTTCCCACATTCCTATGACCAGCAATTTTTGGCATGGTTTTTGTGTCTTCCACTGTGAAGACGGAAGCAAAATAATTGTTTAAGGTCTCAGCCATTTCCACATTTCCCATTATTAAATCCCCCTTTTCATCTTCTAAGGGACCAACATTTACTTTAGTCACTCTTTTCCGTTATATATATCTGTCCTCTGTCGCTTCAGGAAGTCAAAATGGATCGAGTTACAATTTGCCAAGTCAGTGAGACCTTGGGGTGGACGGATCCAGTGACACATTCCTGTGAAACTTCAGGGTGTGGCTTATCCTCCAAGGGGTCCCATCCATAATTGGGGGCCTTCGGGAGCGGGGAATTGGAATTGGTGAAAATTGTGCCGGGGCAGTGGGATGAAAGAATTATTTTCATGAAGTGTTCAGGGTGTTTGAAGAGTCTGCTGTACTTTTACCTTCAGAGGCTTTGCTGACTCGGGATTCATTAACAGCAAGGGTGACATAAAAATTGCTCCAGCAATGTCTCCTGGTCTGTCGTATAATATGTAGACTGCTATCAATCCTCCCTGAAAGGTAAGAGGAGATAGAGTTACGATAACAGCGCGGTTAGGCAAAGCCCTTATTAATCTCAGGTGGAGATATTATAGCTCAGTGTGCGAAGGTACTGCTCAATGTAGTACAAGGCCACACAGCTCGGAAGGGCCCAGCTGTGATTCCTGGTCCGTACTGGGACAATCTCGGCCAGGGCAGCAATTTGATTCAGTGGTGGGTGGAATTGCCGTTGGGCGGCTGAGCGAATGGGACGATAGCGCCAGTTTTAACACCACGCCCATTTAGCTTCTCCCCAATGGCAACTTTCATTTATATAGCACCTTTAACGTAGTAAAACATGAGCATAATCAGACAAAACTTGACACCGAGCATCATAAGGACAGGTGACCAAAGGCTTGGTCAGAGGTAGGTTTTAAGAGAAGAGAGAGGTAGAGAGGCGGAGAGGTTTAAGGAGGGAATTCTCGTGCCGAGGTAGCTGAAGGCACGGCCGCGAATGGTGGAGTGAAGGAAGTGGGGGATGGACAAAAGGCCAGAGTTGGAGGAGCGCAATGTTCTCAGAGGATTGTAGGGCTGGAGGAGATTACAGACATTGAACAGAAAATCGAGCGGAGTGCGCTGGCTGCCGATGCGTTTTCGCCTGCTTTGCACAACCTTCCCGGACAAATTTCACCCCCGCTGACCCAGGATAGATGCACGGTGTTCTCGCTCAGGCCAACATCCACAGCATCAAAGCACTGACCACACTCGACTAGCTCCATTGGGCGGGCCACATTGCCCGCATGCCCGACACGAGACTCCATAAGCAAGCGCTCTACTCAGAACTCCTACACGGCAAGTGAGCCCCAGGTGGGCAGAGGAAACATTTCAAGGACACCCTCAAAGCCTCCTTGATAAAGTGCAACATCCCCACCGGCACCTGGGAATCCCTGGTCCATGACCGCCCTTAATGGAGGAACCGCATCCGGGAGAGCGCTGAGCACCTCAAGTCTCAAGTCTCGGCGCCGAGAGCATGCAGAAACCAAGCTCAGATAGCGGAAGGAGTGCGCGGCAAACCAGACTCTCCACCCACCCTTCCCTTCAACCACTGTCTGCCCTGCCTGTTCGAGACTGTAATTCCCGCATTGGACTGTTCAGTTGGTACACTCATAATAAAGGATGAAACTGAGTACTATGTACAATGAGCAAGTGTGACCTTAGCTCCTGTAATAAGATTCCAGAGTGCAGGTACTTGTGGGTGGCCTGCTTATATACCACGCTCCCATGCTGGGATCCCTTGGGACTCGAATAGGTGGGCCCTCTGGTGATCAGGTGTCATACAGGTTACAAGGGGTTAAATACATAACATCACTCCCCCGTGAAGTCAACAGTACACTTATTTACAAGGTGAGACGATATGGGGCTTTTCGCTCCCTTGTCGATCGTCTCGGTGCAAATGCGGGTGTGGCCTTGTCGGGCTGCTGGGGATGATGAGTTCGGCTTTGTGGTCAACCATGATGTCAATTGCCACTTGTGTGTGTGTTGGAGGGTTAAAGTTGGTGGTGTCTTCTTCGGGTTGTTCGTAGCTGTTGGTGAACCGCAATTTAATTTGGTCCAAATGTTTTCTGTACGTTTGTCCATTGGCCAATTTGACCTGAAACACCCGACTCTCCTCTTTGGCTGTGACCATGCCAGCGAGCCATTTGGGACCATGTCCATTATTGAGCAAAAACACAGGATCATTGATCTCAATATCGTGTGACAAATTTGAGTGGTCATGGTACACACTTTGTTGATGCCACTTGCCCTCCACGTGATCATGGAGATCAGGGTGGACAAGAGAGAGCCTTGTTTTTAGCACCCTTTTCATGAGCAGCTCAGCTGGGGGAACCCTGGTGAGTGAGTAGGGTCTGGTGTGGTAGCTGAGCAGCACACGGGACAGCCGGGTCTGCAGGGAGCCTTCCGACACTCGTTTCAAGCTTTGCTTGATGGTCTTCCTGGCTTTTGGATGCGGGCTTGAACGGGGCAGATGTGACGTGTTTGATCGCGTTGCAGGTAAAGAATTCCTTGAATTCAACACTGGTGAAGAACGGCCCATTGTCGCTGACTAGGACATCAGGCAATCTGTGCGTGGCAAACATGGCTCGTAGGCTTTCAATAGTGGCAGTGGACGTGCTTACAGACATTAATGCACATTCAATCTATTTTGAGTAAGCGTCCATGACAACCAAAAACATTTTGCCTAGAAATGGGCCTGCATAGTTCACGTGGATCCTCAACCATGGTTTGGAGGCCTCGACCACAAATTTAGCGGTGCCTCTCTGGGTGCATTGCTCAACTGAGAGCAAGTGTTGCACTGGCACATGCATGATTCTAAATCTAAGTCGATGCCGGGCCACCACACATGGGATCTGGCTATGGCTTTCATAATTACAATGCCTGGGTGGGTGCTGTGCAGTTCACATATGAATGTATCTTTGCCTTTCTTGGGCAAGACCACGCAATTGCCCCACAGTAGACAGTCCGCCTGCAGGGACAACTCGTCTTTGCATCTGTGGAACGGCTTAATCGCCTCCTGCATCTCCACTGGAATACCGGACCAGCTCCAATGGAGGACACAGTTTTTTTTTACCAAGGACAGTAAAGGATCCTAGCTGGTCCAGGTCCTGACCTGGCGGGCTGCAACGGGGGACTTCTCGTTCTCGAATGCCTCTATGACCATGAGCAAGTCCGCTGGCTGTGCCATTTCCACCTCGGTGGTGGGCAATGGCAGCTGACTTAGAGCATCTGCGCAGTTCTCTCTGCCCGGTCTGTGGCGGATTACATAGTTGTATGCCGACAGCGTGAGCGCCCATCTTTGGATGCAGGCAGAGGCATTGGAATTAAGCTCTTTGCTCTCAGAGAACAGCGATATGAGCAGCTTGTGGTCAGTTTCAAGCTCAAACTTGAGGCCAAATAAGTACTGGTGCATTTTTTTCACCCCGTAAATGCATGGAAGAGCCTCTTTTTCAATCATGCTGTAGGCCCTTTTGGCTTTGGACAAACTCCTGGATGCATACGCGACAGGTTGCAAAATTCCCGCTGCGTTAGCCTGTTGTAACACACACCCGAACCCGTATGACGACGCATCGCAAGCTAGCAGTAATCGTTTACAAGGATTATACAAGACAAGCAGTTTGTTTGAACACAACAGATTTCTGGCTTTCTTAAAGACAGCCTCTTGTGAATTCCCCCATACCCAGTTGTCTCCCTTGCGCAGTAGCACATGTAGGGGTTCTAGCAAGGTGCTTAACCCAGGTAGGAAATGACCAAAATCGTGAAGGAGTCCCAGGAATGACCGCAGCTCCGTCACATTCTGTGGTCTCGGCACGTACTTGATGGTCTCCGTCTCGGCGTTGGTGGGTCTGATGCCGTCTGCTGCGATTCTTCGTCCCAAGAACTCGACGTCCTGCACCAGGAAAACACACTTCGAGCATTTCACCCTGAGCCTCACGCGATCCAACCGACTAAGAACCTCTTCCAGATTCTTCAAGTGCTCAATAGTGTCCCGACCTGTAACCGGTATGTTGTCCTGGAAAACCACGGTGCAAAGACCCGACTTTAGTGGGCTCTCCATATTCCGCTAGCTATGGCCGACCGAATCCCGAACGGGCACCGGTTATAGATGAACAGACCTTTGTGCGTGTTGATACAGGTGAGGCCTTTCGAAGATTCCTCCAGCTCCTGCGTCATGTAAGCCGAGGTCAGGTCCAGCTTGGTGAACATCTTCCCTCCAGCCAGGGTCGCAAATAGGTCGTCTGCCTTGGGTAGCGGGTACTGGTGCTGCAGTGAAAAACGGTTAATCGTTACTTTATAGTCCCCACAAATTCTAACCGTGCCATCCTCTTTATGTACCGGGACAATCGGACAAGCCCAGTCATTGAATTCCACCGCTGCGATGATGCCTTCTCGCTGCAGCCTGTCCAGCTCAATTTCCACTTTTTCATGCATCATGTACGGTACCGCCCGTGCCTTGTGATGGATGGGTTGCATACTGGGAACCAAAATGGATCTGCACTTTCATCCCCGAGAAGCTTCCAATGCCTGGCTCAAACAACGATGGAAACTTGCTCAGAACCTGGCCACATGAGGCATCGTCGACGGACGAAAGCGCTCGGATGTCATCTCAGTTCCAGCGGATCTTTCCCAGCCAGCTTCTGCCAAACAACATGGGGCCATCCCCTGGCATAATCCACAGCGGGAGTTCGTGCATTGCTCTGTCATAGGAGACTTTGACTTCTGCACTACCAATTACAGGGATTAGTTCTTTGATGTAAGTCCTTAGTTTGGTATGAATGGGGCTGAGCTTGGGCCTGTGTGCCTTTTTGCCCCACAGCCTGGCGAAGGCCTTTTTACTCATTATGGACTGACTTGCACCCGTGTCCAGTTCCATAGATACTGGAATACCATTCAGTTCAACTTTCAACATTATTGGTTGCAATTTCGTAGTAAATGTGTGTACCCTGTACACTTCTGCCTCCCCGGTACGAGTCTCCAATTCAGCCTGATCCACAGTGGATCGATCTTCCTCTGCAACGTGTGGTTTGCTGGGTTTGCGACTCGCCTGCACATTCGCTGGTGGTGTCCCATTTTGTTCTGCAACCGTTGCATGCATAGTGCTTGAAGCGGCATTGATGGGGCCGATGATCACCTCCACAACGCCAACAAGGTGTTAACTGCCTCGCATTAATGACTGATGGCAGAGTCTGGGTCAACTGAGGTCGGGCAGCAGCAGCCGGTGTGTACGTTCTGCCATGTACATTTCTGCTCGAAACCAACGTTACTTTATGCACAGTTCTGGCTGAAACTTCTTTACTCTGCGAAATCTGTTTGGTGTTGTCGCTGGTGGACATAAATGCCTGGGCTATCGTTATGGCTTTACTTAGATTCGGAGTTTCTACAGTCAACAGTTTGCACAGGATTGTCTCATGGCCAATGCCCAGTACAAAAAAGTCTCTGAGCATTTGTTCTCGGAATCCCTCAAACTCACAATGTCCTGCGAGGCGCCTCAGTTCGGCGACATAGCTCGCCACGTCCTGGCCCTTCGATCGTTGACACGTGTAGAACCGATATCTCGCCATCAAAACACTTTCCTTAGAATTTAGGTGCTCCCAGACCAGCGTACACAATTCTTCATAGGATTTCTCTGTTGGTTTTGCCGGAGCCAGGAGATTCTTCATGAGGCCATAGGTTGTTGCCCCACAAACAGTTAAGAGGATCGCCCTACGTTTGGTAGTGTTCTCGTCCCCTTCCAGCTCGTTGGCCACGAAGTATTGGTCGAGTCTTTCCACGAAGGTCTCCCAATCGTCCCCTTCTGAGAGCTTCTCCAGGATACCGACTGTTCTTTGCATTTTCGCGCGGTTGATTGTTACCTCGTCGCCAATTGGTGCCCTTATAATAAAGGATGAAACTGAGTACTGTGTACAATGAGCAAGTGTAACCTTAGCTCCTTTAATAAGGCTCCAGGTGCAGGTACCTCCTGGGTGGCCTGTTTATATACCGTACTCCTAAGGGATGCTGGGATTCCTTGGGGCTCCAACAGGTGGGCCCTCTGGTGGTCAGGTGTTATACAGGTTACAAGGGACTAAATACATAACATCAGTCACCTGAGATCTCACTTTTCGAGTGGAAGCAAGTCTTCTCGATTTCAAGGGACTGCACATGATGATGATGTTGTTGAGAAAAAATGCCCCTCTGCTTAAAAGACTCAATGTAGTGAATTAAGTAAGGGAGGCTGTCAAAGTGCCTGCTGCTGGTTCATGATGTGTTAGTAAAGAGTTCATGAACTCAACGAAGTCTTCACACAGAATCCATTAAATTTTTTATTCAAATTGGAAAAGAAAAAAAAATCACAGCAAACCCACCTGGTTTCCATTTCGATGTCAAACAGAGATCTATGTGGAGGTTGATGGTGGAGTGGAGGGAGATGGTGGGGTTGAGGAAATGAGCAGAGGGAATGAACTCCAAAAAACCATAGGTTACAGGGCATGTTGTAGATGAGCTGTTAAGGAGCACTGGGGAAAAGCTACAAGCGGGTTATTTACCCGCCCTCTTGCTCATATATATATATTTATACACATAGAAAAGGTGATAAAAATAGAATAATGTGCAAATTAATTCTATTTTTTGCCTATGGATCACTTACCATGGACTGTGACAATAAGTAAAGCTTTAGCATCGGGTACCTTCTCTTAAACATGTCAATGTGCTGCAGGCAGTCCCGGATATATATTCTAAAATCAGGCACCATCATGCGCGGGCCCTCACTCTGCCCATGGCCAACTGTGTAAGGAAGGAAAAAAAAGAAAGGCTTAGAGGCTTTAAACAATTGGGTGGAAAGATCCCTCAAAGGCTCGGAGACAGAACAGGACAGTGCTCAGGTCACTTGTCTCAGCTGGGTTAGTGTTGAGGAAGTCGCTGCTCATGTGTTCAGTAGGAGATGATCAGCTAGGGTTGTCAGTTAAAGGGGAGGGCCACTGCAGACTCTGCATATATTTTAGTTAGGTCCACTGGGCCACCAGGGAGGATTGTGGCCGAGCCAGCGGCCTGGAAACCAAGAGGGGGTGTCGGGCTGCCTGTTGGCGGCCCGGCCAAACCCGTGGCTGCCATTGTCGGGCCGACCTCGGAGTCGGACGGCAATTTAAATAAAATGGCGGCCACGGCAGCGTGTCCTCCCCTTTACGTGCGGATGCGCCGCCCAGTCACAGGTAGATTCCCGCAGGGGAAAGCTGTCAGTGGCACAGACCGATGTGGCGCCGCTCCCGAAGGACAATTTGTGTCGGTCGGTGTCGTGTCAGCTTGTGCCCGACGGAAGCGGGAACATAGGCGGTACGGATACCCGTTCCAGCCGCTCCCAGCCCAGTGGTAATTTAGGACGGGTCGGCCCATCCGTCTGCCCCCGGTCGGTAAGGCCTATCCACTCCATTACCCCCTCTTAGAGGCGATAATGGAGCTTATAGATGGAGGCAATTTCGGCCCCTTATCTGTATCCTCTGGTTCTTGACCCTTCCGCCGATGGGAACAGTTTCTCTCGATCTATCATGTCTGGACCCCTCATGATTTTTAACACATCTATCAAATCTCCTCTCAATCTTCTCTGCTCTATGGAGAACAACCCCAGTTTCTGCAATCTATTCACATAACTGAAGTCCCTCATCCCTGGAATCATTCTCGTAAATCTTTTCTCCACCCTCTCTAAGGCCTTCACATCCTTCCTAAAGTGTGGTGCCCAGAATTGGACACAATGCTCCAGCTGGGACCGAACCAGTATTTTATACAGGTTCATCATAATTTCCTTGCTTTTATACTTTATACCTCTATTTATGAAGTCCAGGATCCCGTATGCTTTTTTAACTGCTTTCTCAACCTGCCCTGCCACCTTCATCAATTTGTGTACATATACCCCAAGGTGTCTCTGTTCATGCCATCCATTTAGGATTGTATCCTTTAGTTTATATTGCCTCTCCTCGTTCTTCCTACCAAAATGTATCACTTCACACTTTTTAGTGTTAAATTTCATCTGCCACATGTCTGCCCATTTCACCAGCCTGTCTCTGTCGCCTTGAAGTCTATCACTATCCTCCTCACTCTTAACTATACTTCCAAGTTTTGTGTCATCTGCAAATGTTGAAATTGTGCCCTGTATACCCAATCCAAGTCATTAATTTATATCAAGAAAAGCAGTGGCCCTAGTACCATCTCCAGGGAATATCACTGTATACTTTCCTCCAGTCCAAAAAACAACAGTTCACCACTACTCTCTGTTTCCTGTCATTTAGCCAATTTTGTTTCCATGCTGCCACTGTCCCTTTATTCCATGGGCGTCAACTTTGCTGGCAAGCCTATTATGTGGCACTTTATCAAACGCCTTTTGGAATCCATGTTCACCACAGCAACCACATTGCCCTCATCAACCCTCTCTGTTACCTCATCAAAAAACTCAATCGAGTTAGTTAAACATGATTTTCCTTCAACAAATCCATGTGGGCTTTCCTTAATCAATCCACACTTGTCCAAGTGACTGTTAACTCTGTCCCTGATTATAGTTTCTAAAAGCTTCCCCACTACCAAGATTAAACTGACTGGCCTGTAGTCGCTGGGTTTATCCTTACACCCTTTCTTGAACAAGGGTGTAACATTTGCAATTTTCCAGTCCTCTGGCACCACCCCCGCATCTGAGGAGGGTTGGAAGATTATGGCCCGTGCCTCCGCAATTTGCTCCTTAACTGCCCTCAGCATCCTAGGATGCATCCTATCCTGGTCCTAGTGACTTATCAACTTTAAGTACAGACAGCCTTTCTAGTACCTCCTCTTTATCAATTTTTATCTCATCCAGTATCTCCATTACCTCCTCTTTCACTATGACTTTGGCAGCATCTTCTTCCTTGGTAAAGCTCATTTAGTACCTCTGCCATCATGCGTATGTCTCCTTTTTGGTCCCTAATCGGCCCCACACCAACTCTTACGACCTATTTACTATTTATATGCCTAGAGAAGACATTTGAATTCCCTTTTATGTTAGCTGCCATTCTATTCTCATTCTCTCTCTCGCTGCCCCTCTTATTTTCTTTTCCACTTCCCTTCTGAACTTTCTATATTCAGCCTGATTCTGACTTATATTCTCAATCTGACATCTATCATACCCGCTCTTTTTTTGTTTGAGCTTACTCTCTATCTCTTTCATCATTCAGGGAGCTCCGGCTTTAGTTGTTCTCCTTTCCACTCAGAGTTTTGTGAATCTTTGGAATTCTCTGCCCCAGAGGGCTGTGGATACCGAGTCTGAATATATTGAAGGCTGAGATAGATAGATTTTTGGACTCTAGGGGAATCAAGGGATTTAGAGAGCGGGCGGGAAAGTGGAGTTGAAGTCGATGATCAGCCATGATCTTATTGAATGGCGGAGCAGGGTTGAGAGACCGTATGGCGTACTCCTGTTCCTAATTTTTATGTTCTTATGTTCCCTCTCGTGGGAATGTACCTCAACTGTACCTGAACCATCTCCTCTTTAAAGGCAGCCATTGTTCGAATACAGTTTTGTAAGTCTGGCACCATTGTGCAGATACCGGTAGTGTCCACCCCTACCCCAGGGGCGAAAACCCATTTGCGCCCCTTGGTGCCCTCCCGGAAGGTCGAACGGCAGGTACACAGGAGCCCAATTTCATCCCCCTTGTAACCAGAAATATGGCTGATCATTTTTGCAGCTTTAGTACCCCATTCCTACTTTCTCTCCATACCCCTTGATCCCTTTAGCCGTAAGGGCCATATCTAACTCTCTTTTGAATATATCTAACGAACTGGCCTCAACAACTTTCTGTGGTAGAGAATTCCGCAGGTTCACAATTCTCTGAGTGAAGAAGTTTCTCCTCATCTCGGTCCTAAATGGCTCACCCCTTACTCTTAGACCGTGACCCCCGGTTCTTGACTTCCCGAATAATCGGGAACATTCTTCCTGCATCTAACCTGTCCAATTCCGTCAGAATTTTATATGTTTCTATGAGATCATAAGATCATTCCCTCAGTACCCCTTTCCTGCTTTCTCTCCATACCCCTTGATCCCCTTAGCTGTAAGTGCCATATCTAACTCCCTTTTGAATATATCCAATGAACTGGCCTCGACAACTTTCTGCGGCAGGGAATTTCACAGGTTAACAACTCTCTGAGTGAAGAAGTTTATCCTCATCTCAGTGCAAAATGGCCTAAGCCTTATCCTAAGACTGTGTCCCCTGGTTCTGTACTTCCCCAACATCGGGAACGATCTACCCGCATCTAACCTGTCCCGTCCCGTCAGAATCTTGTATTTTTCCAAGAGATCACCTCTCATCCTTCTAAGCTCCAGTGTATAAAGGTCCTGTTGATCCAGTCTCTCCTCATATGTCAGTCCTGCCATCCCGGGAATCAGTCTGGTGAACCTTCGCTGTACTCCCTCAATAGCAAGAACGTCCTTCCTCAGTTAGGAGACCAAAACTGAACACAATATTCCAGGTGAGGCCTCACCAAGGCCCTGTACAACTGCAGTAAGACCTCCCTGCTCCTATACTCAAATCCCCTAGCTATGAAGGCCAACATACCATTTGCCTTCTTTACCGCTTGCTGTACCTGTATGCCAACTTTCAATGACTGATGAACCATGACACCCAGGTCTCGTTGCATCTCCCCTTTTCCTAATCTGCCACCATTCAGATAATATTCTGTCTTCGCATTTTTGTCCCCAAAGTGGATAACCTCACATTTATCCACATTATACTGCATCTGTCATGCATTTGCCCACTCACCTAACCTGTCCAAGTCACCCTGCAGCCTCTTAGCGTCCGGCCTCACAGCTCACAGCACTACCCTGTTTAGTGTCATCTGCAAACTTAAGAGATATTACGCTCAATTCCTTCATCCAAATCATTGATGTATATTGTAAAGAGCTGGGGTCCCAGCACTGAGCCCTGCGGCACCCCAATAGTCACTGCCTGCCATTCTGAAAAAGACCCGTTTATTCCGACTCTCTGCTTCCTGTCTGCCAACCAGTTCTCTATCCACATCAGTATATTACCCCCAATACCATGTGCTTTGATTTTGCACACCAATCTCTTGTGTGGGACCTTGTCAAAAGCCTTTTGAAATACACCACATCCACTGGTTCTCCCTTGACCACTCTACTAGTTACATCCCCCAAAAATTCCAGAAGATTTGTTAAGCATGATTTCGCTTTCATAAATCCATGTTGACTTGGACCGATCCTGTCACTGCTTTCCAAATGTGCTGTTATTTCATCTTTAATAATTGATTCCAACATTTTCCCCATTACTGATGTCAGGCTAACCGGTCTATAATTACCCGTTTTCTCTCTCCCTCTTTTAAAAAGTGGTGTTATATTAGCTACCCTCCAGTCCATAGGAACTAATTCAGAGTCGATAGACTGTTGGAAAATGATCACCAATGCATCCACTATTTCTAGGGCCACATCTTTATGTACTCTGGGATGCAGACTATCAGGCCCCGGAGATTTATCTGCCTTCAATCCCATCAATTTCCCTAACACAATTTCCTGACTAATAAGGATTTCCTTCAGTTCCTCCTTCTCGCTGGACCCTCGGTCCCCTAGTACTTCCAGAAGGTTATTTGTGTCTTCCTTTGTGAAGACAGAACCAAAGTATTTGTTCAATTGGTCCGCCATTACTTTGTTCCCCATTATAAATTCACCTGAATCTGACTGAAAGGGACCTACGATTGTTTTCACTAATCTTTTTCTCTTCACATATCTATAGAAGCTTTTGCAGTCAGTTTTTATGGTTCCTGCAAGCTTACTCTCATACTCCATTTTCCCCCTCCTAATTAAACCCTTTGTCCTCTTCTGCTGAATTCTAAGTTTTTCCCAGTCCTCAGGTTTGCTGCTTTTTCTGGCCAATTTATGTGCCTCTTCCTTGGATTTAACACTATCCCTAATTTGCCTTGTTAGCCACGGTTGAGCCACCTTTCCCGTTTTATTTTTACACCAGACAAGGATGTACAATTGTTGAAGATCATCCATGTGATCTTTAAATGGTCTGCCATTGCCTATCCACCATCAACTCTTTAAGTATCATTCGCCAGTCTATCCTAGCCAAATTCATGTCTCATACCATCGAAGTTACTTTTCTTTAAGTTCAGGACTCTAGTCTCTGAATTAACTGTGTCACTCTCCATCTTAATGAAGAATTCTACCATATTATGGTCACTCTTCCCCAAGGGGCCTCGCACAACAAGCTTGCTAATTAATCCTCTCTCGTTACTCAACCCTCAGTCTAGAATGGCCAGCTCTCTAGTTGGTTCCTCGACGTATTGGTCTAGAAAACCATCCCTTATACACTCCAGGAAATCCTCCTCCACCGTATTGCTACCAGTTTGTTAGCCCAATCTATATACAGATTAAAGTCACCCATGATAACTGCTGTACCTTTATTGCACGCATCCCTAATTTCCTGTTTGATGCCATCCCCAACCTCACTACTACTGTTTGGTAGTCTGTACACAACTCCCACTAGCGTTTTCTGCCCTTTGGTGTTCCGCAGCTCTACCCATACAAATTCCACATCATCCAAGCTAATGTCCTTCCTTTCTATTGCGTTAATCTTCTCTTTAACCAGCAACGCTACCCCACCTCCTTTTCCTTTCTGTCTATCCTTCCTGAATATTGAATAGCCCTGGATATTGAGTTCCCAGCCTTGGTCACCCTGGAGCCATGTCTCTGTAATCCCAATTACCTGTGCAATCTGGCTTTCCCAATCCTTTGCGCATTGTTTCTCCTTTCTATTGCTACTTCCTGCTGCCCATCCCACTGCCAAATTAGTTTAAACCCTCCCCAACAGCACTATCATCCAACACCCCGCCCACTCCCATTCCCGCCAGAATATTGGTTCCGGCACTGTTGAGGTGCAGCCTGTCCAGCTGTACAGGTTCCCAACTCCCCCAGAACAGGTCTCAATGTCCCAGGAATCTGAAGTCCTCCCTCCTGCAGTATCTCTCCAGCCACACATTCATCTGCTCTATCCTCTTATTTCTATACTCACTAGCTCATGCCACCAGGAGTAATCCAGAGAATACTACCCAAGAGGATTCATTGCTTGTTGGAATTACATTTACTGCCTTCTGCTAGGTCCAGGAAAGACAGAAAGAATGGTTACATCCACCTGAAAGGGGAGTCCCAATCCAGCAACTTGAGCACCAACATCTGGGCTAACACTCCAGTGCAGTGCTGAGGGAGTGCTGCACTGTCGGAGGCGCTATCTTTCGGATGAGTTGTTAAACCGAGGCCCCGTCTGCATTCTCAGGTGGGCGCAAAAGATCCCATGGCGTTATTCTAAGAGCAGGGAAGTCCTGGACAATATTTCTCCCTCAATCAACGTAACAAAAAGAGATTATCTGGTCATTATCACATTGCTGTTTGCGGGAGTTTGCTTTGCGCAAATTGGCGGCAGTGTTTCCTCCATTACAATAGCGACTACACTCCAAAAGTACTTTGCAAAACCCTGCGGGTGCTGGAAATCTGAAATAAGAACACAAAATGCTGGAAATACTCAGCGGGTCATCAGCGTCTGTGGAGAGAAACAGAGTTAACGTTTCATGTTGATGACCTGACGCAAGGTTATCGACCTGAAACTCTGTTTGTCTCTCCACAGATGCTGAGTGATCTGCTGAGTATTTCCAGCATTTTCTGTTTTTATTCCCAAAGCACTTTGTTAGCTGTGAAGCGTTTCGGGATGCCCCGACGGCGTGACAGATAGTATAGAAATGCAAGTCTTTCTTTTCCCCATCACCATACCGAGCATCATCTTGCATTTACGTTAGGGTGACCATATGACCACGCCGTTTGAGGACAGTCCCCAGTTCACGAAACTCGTCCCCGAATAACCTAGCTTTTAATTTCTCGTGTTGGGATATGATGTACAACACACATGCACTGTGCCGTTCACCCTAACTTGATTACACGTTTAAAATTCTGACGGGTTTGGACAGGTTGGATGCAGGAAGAATGTTCCCAATGTTGGGGAAGTCCAGAACCAGGGGTCACAGTCTAAGGATAAGGGGTAAGCCATTTAGGACCGAGATGAGGAGAAACTTCTTCACCCAGAGAATTGTGAACCTGTAGAATTCTCTACCACAGAAAGTTGTTGAGGCCAATTCACTAAATATATTCAAAAGAGAGTTAGATGAAGTCCTTACTACTCGGGTGATCAAGGGGTATGGCGAGAAAGCAGGAAGGGGGTACTGAAGTTTCATGTTCAGCCATGAACTCATTGAATGGCGGTGCAGGCTCGAAGGGCCGAATGGCCTGCTCCTGCACCTATTTTCTATGTTTCTATGTTTCTATGTTTACACGTTTCCTCCCCAGGCGCACCCCCGCCGTCAATCACGCCGACAGTGAGCGCCGACTGGTCGGAATGCCAGCCCCGAGGTGGCCTTGGCGGTGTAAGGGGCTGGTGTACTGGTTAGTGTCCACGTCCATTGAGCACCGACTGAGGGGTGGACACCGCCGCCAGTGAGTTCGGCTGCGCTCCCGGCCCACCCCCACTCGAGAACCAAGGCCCTACTTTTCTTCCCTGTCCCGCTTTGTTCGCTTCAGGATGGACCAGTTTGAATCGCAGGTGGCCGCGAGCTGATTGGTTGGCGGGATTCTGATTTCATCATCTCCATCCCCACAATTCGAAATGGTCGCAATTCCAAAGCCAATTGGTCGGTCGGTGACGGTTACGGCCAACAATTCCGTTAATATATGGCGTGTTCGTTTTTGAAAAACGCGGCCTGCGACACACGCGCACAACAGAGACAAAAGGTCAGGTGTCAGCAACTGCCTGCAGCAGTGTAGACAGTGGGTATGAAAAACTAAGTGTTATTCTATTTATAAACTGTCTGAATGCGCTTCATTAGTATGAGGTTACATCCGCAGTAATTACATGCATTTTGCATTTGTAGTGTTTATGTGCAACTGTTAAAATATAGGCTGCTAAAAAAAATATTGCTACATTTTCTGATCTGACTCCTTTGCTACGTTCCTGCTCTGTGTGTCCCCAGATTCAGTTAGACAATATGGTCACCCTAATTCATGAGGTGGAAGGTGAAATCGATAGTAAAGAACAACATATTAGAGCGATAATTTTGTGTGTACAGCAGTCACTAGCCTGCTTTCCTGATGGACTGTTGTGCTGCAGTTAAGAGCCGCAGGCGGTACTTACTGTGATCGTGTGAAAATACGAGCAGGGATTGGTTCAAGAGCATCGCAATAATTCTCTTGTAGCGCCCGCAGTGCTCTCCTGCGGAGTGTATCAACATCACTAGAGCCCTGGAATAATTTGGTGAAAGAAGAATTGAGCAGCGGAACACCTTCAACATAAAATGAGTCACGCTAAGATCCTGTAATTCAAAGCTGATTCCACCTCCGTAACATCACCAGTCTGCGCCCCTGCCTCAGCCCATCTGCTGCTGAAGCTTATTTTACCTTCAGACGCAACATTTCAAATGCTTTCCTGGCCGGGCTCCCAAACTATCATCCTTCGTAAACTTGAGTGCATCAAAATCTCTGATGCCCGTATCTTAACTCGCACCAAGTCCAGTTCACCCATCACCCCACCATGTGCTTGTTGGCCTACTCGGTCCCCACCATGAACTCCATTCCCAAGCCACCAGCTCCATTCTCTCTCCCTGGTCACGGTCAGAGGTTGAACCAGACCATCCAAAACCCTGGCGTGCTATTTGACCATGAGATGCGCTTCCGACCACATCCGCTCCACTATACGACCACAATACAAAAGCAAAATACTGCGGATGCTGGAATCTGGAATAAAAACAGAAAATGCTGGAAATGTCAACATGTCAGGCAGCATCTGTGGAGAGGAAGCAGAGTTAACGTTTCGGGTTGATGTCCAGTTCTGTCGACGGGTCAGTGTTCGAAAAGAACAGATTCTTCACAAGCACTGAAAGGGGGCGGGGAAGAAAGAACAAAAGGGAAGGTCTGTGGTAGGTTGGAAGACGAGAGAGATTAGAGAGACAAAGTGATGATGGCCCAAATTCAAATGGTAATGCCAGGAGTTAGAAAAACATTAGTCAAGATAGGGTGTGAATGATGGGATAATGGCCAACTGCCATTGGAGACAAGGAGTACATAAGAAATAGGAGCAGGAGTAGGCCATATGGCCCGTCGACCAATAATTTGTGGCCAATGAGCTGGAAGGGGACGAGAACGCTGCCAAACGAAGGGCGATCCTCCTTACCGTCTGTGGGGCAACAACCTATGGCCTCATGATGACTCTTCTAGCTCCGGTAAAACCAACAACTAAATCCTATGAAGAATTGTGTATGCTGGTCCGGGAGCACCTAAATCCTAAAGAAAGCGCCTTGATGGCGAGGTATCGGTTCTACATGTGTCAACGATCAGAGGGCCAGGAAGTGGTGAGCTACGGCGCCGAACTAAGGCGCCTTGCAGGGCATTGCGAATTTGATGGATTCCTAGAACAAATGCTGAGAGACTTTTTTGTGCTTGGCATTGGCCATGAGGCAATCCTTCGCAAACTATTGACTCTTGAAACTCCGAATCTGAGCAAAGCCATAACGATAGCCCAGACATTTATGTCCACCAGCGACAACACCAAACAAATTTCGCAGCATAAAGATGTTTCAGCCAGTACTGTGCACAAAGTAACATCGTTTTCAAGCAGGAATATACATGGCAGAAGGTACACGGCAGCTGCTGCATGACCTCAGATGACCCAGAGTCTGCCATCAATCGTTAATGCGAGGCAGTTAACACCCTGTTGGCATTGTGGAGGTGATTATCGGGCCCATAAATGCTGCTTCAAGCACTATGCGTGCAATGGCTGCAGAACAATGGGACACCTCCAGCGAATGTGCAGGCGAGCTGCAGACCCTGCAAACCCTGTAAACCACCACATTGCAGAGGAAGGTCGATGCACTGTGGATCAAGCTGAATTGGGGACTCGAACCGAGGAGGCAGAAGTGTATGGGGTACACACCTTCACCACGAAATGTTCACCAATAATGTTAAAAGTTGAACTGAATGGAATTCCAATATCCATGGTACTGGACACTGGGGCGAGTCAGTCCATAATGAGCAAAAAGGCCTTTGACAGACTGTGGTGCAACAAGGCACACAGGTCCAAGCTCAGCCCCATTCACACCAAGCTAAGAACTTACACCAAGGAACTGATCCCTGTGATCAGCAGTCAAAGTCTCCTATGATGGAGCACTGCACGAACTCCCGCTGTAGATTGTACCGGGGATGGCCCCACGTTGTTTGGCAGAAGCTGGCTGGGAAAAATCAGCTGGAACTGAGACGACATCCGAGCGCTTTCGTCCGTCGACGACACTTCATGTGCCCAGGTTCTGAGCAGATTTCCATCGTTGTTCGAGCCAGGTATTGGAAGTTTCTCGGGGGCGAAAGTGCAGATCCATTTGGTTCCCGGTACGCGACCCATCCACCATAAGACACGGGCGGTCCCGTATATGATGCCAGAGAAAGTGGAAATTGAGCTGGACAGGCTGCAGCGAGAAGGAATTCATTGTGTGGGCCAGTCCGACTGTCCCGGTACTTAAAGGTGACGGCACGGTCAGAATTTATGGGGACCAGGACCAGTACCCGCTACTCAAGGCAGACGACCTATTTGCGACCCTGGCTGGAGGGAAGACGTTCACCAAGTTTGACATGACCTTGGCCTACATGACCTTGGCCTACATGACGCAGGAGCTGGAGGAATTTTCGAAAGGCCTCACCTGCATCAACACGCACAAAGGACTGTTCATCTATAACAGATGCCCGTTAGGGATTCGATCGGCTGCAGCAATCTTTCAACGGAACATGGAGAGCCTGCTAAGTCGGTCCCTCGCACCATGGTTTTCCAGGACGACATACTGGTTACAGGTCGGGACACCATTGAGCACTTGAAGAATCTGGAAGAGGTTCTTAGTCAGTTGGATCACGTGGGACTCAGGTTGAAACGCTTGAAGTGTGTTTTCCTGGCGCCGGAGGTCGAGTTCTTGGCAAAAAGAATCGCATCAGAGCCACCGACGCCAAGATGGAAGCCATCAAGAATGCACCGAGACCACAGAACGTGACGAAACTGCGGTCATTCCTGGGACACCTCATTTACTTTGGTAATTTCCTACCCGGGTTAAGCACCTTGCTAGAACCCCTACATGTGCTACTGCGGAAGGGAGACGACTGAGTATGGGGGAATTCACAAGAGGCTGCCTTTGAGAAAGCCAGAAATATGTTGTGTTCAAACAAACTACTTGTCCTGTATAAGCCATGTAAACGATTAGTGCTAGCTTGCGATGCGTCATCATACGGGGTCAGGTGTGTGTTACAACAGCTAATGAATCAGGGATTTTGCAACCGGTCGCTTATGTGTCCAGGAGTCTGTCCAAGGCCGAAAGGGCCTACAGCATGATTGAAAAAGAGGCTCTGGCATGCATTTACGGTGTGAAAAAAATGCAACAGTACTTGTTTGTTCTCAAGTTTGAGCTTGAAACTGACCACAAGTTGCTCATATCGCTAGTCTCTGAGAGCAAAGGGATTAACACCAATGCTTCTGCCCGCATCCAAAGAAGGACGCTCACGCTGTTGGCATATAACTATGTAATCCGCCACAGACCGGGCACAGAGAACTGCTCTGATGCTCTAGTCGGCTACCATGGTCCAGAATCGACTGCCTTTACGTGTCTCGGGCGTACGTCTCCTGCGTTCCGGCGGCCTCCATGCGGCCGGCGCCATGCTCAGACAACCACCTGGTGTGGGCGGAGCTTGCTTCACTCCGCGCGTGGGTGGGGTCCGCGTACTGGCACTTTAACAACCTGCTGCTGGAGGATGAGCGGTTCCAGGATTTGTTCCGTCGCTTCTGGGCCGACTGGAGAAGGAAGCAGTGGGGCTTCCCTTCCTTGAGGTTATGGTGGGATGTGGGCAAGGCTCACATCCGTCTCTTCTGTCAAGAGTATGCGAGGGGGTCGACCAAGAGGTGGGAGGCCAGGGTGGGGCGCTCGACCTGGAATCCCGACTCGGTCAAGTCGTCGAGGACCTGGCCCTGCGGACGGTGTACGAAGTGAAGAAGGCCGCGCTGAAGGACCTGCAGCTTGTTGGGTCCCGAGGCGCGTTTGTGAGGTCGCGGATTTGGTTCCTTCAGAACCTGGACCGCGGCTCCCTCTTCTGGAAAAAAGACGGGGGGTCCGTAAGTAGCTCTTGACGCTGCTGGCCGACGAAGGATCCGGCGGGCATCAGTAACAGGGCCCGAGCCTATTATGGGGCTCTGTTCTCTTCAACACATACTTCAACACACACACAAGTGGCAACCGACCCAGCGGTTGACCACGAAGCAGAATCCATCATCCATAGCAACCCAGCAAGACTCACCACCCCCAGCAGCCCAGCAAGGCCAGCTGTGCAGCAGCACAGTGAAGGCCCAACAAATGACTCACCAACACCAGCATTTGCATCGAGACGATCAACTAGGGAAATGAAGGCCCCAGATCGACTCACATTGTAAATCGTTACACCAATGATTTTGGGGGGGGGGAGGGGGGGGGAAGTGTTGTTATGTATGTAAACCTGCAAGCACATTTATTGAGTTGGTCACACTGCAGGTAAAGGTTAGGACAGATAGTGAATGGGTGACCAAGGGACAAGGCTAGAGCAGGAAGGTAGTGCAGAAGTCCCCTGCGGTCATCTCCCTCCAAAACAGATATACCGTTTTGGATAATGTTGGGGGAGATGACTTACCAGGGGAAGGCACCAGCAGCCAGGTTCATGGCATCATGGGTGGCTCTGCAGCACAGAAGGGCGGGAATAAGAGTGGGAGAGCTATAGTGATAGGGGACTCTATTGTAAGGGGAATAGATAGGAGTTTCTGCGGCCGCAACCGAGACTCCAGGATGGTATGTTGCCTCCCTGGTGCAAGGGCCAAGGATGTCTCGGAGCGGCTGCAGAGCATTCTGGAGAGGGAGGGTGAACAGCCAATTGTCATGGTACATATAGGTACCAACGATATAGGTAAGAAGCAGGAAGAGGTCCTACAAGCTGAATTTATGGAGCTAGGAGTTAAATTTAAAAAGTAGGACCTCAAAGGTAGTAATCTCTGGATTGCTACCAGTGCCATGTGCTAATCAGAGTAGAGGGAGCAGGATAGTTAGAATAAATACGTGGCTTGAGCAGTGGTGCAAGAGGGAGGGATTCAAATTCCTGGGACATTGGAACCAGTTCTGGGGAAAGTGGGACCTGTACAAAAGGGACGGTCTGCACTTGGGCATGACTGGAACTGATGTCCTGGGGGTAACATTTGCAAATGCAGTTCGGGAGTGTTTAACCTAATATGGCAGGGGGATGGGAACCTATGCAGCGAGACAGGGCGAAGTAATATGAAGTCAGAAACAGATGGTAGAAAGGTAAAAAGTAACAGTGGAAGGCCGAGTAAACAAAGGCAAGAAACAAAAAGGGCCACACTACATCATAATTCTAAAAGGACAAAGGGTGTTAAAAAAACAAGCCTGAAGGCTTTGTGTCTTAATGCAAGGAGTATCCGTAATAAGGTGGATGAATTAACGGTGCAAATAGATGTTAACAGATATGATGTGATTGGGATTACAGAGACGTGGCTCCAGGATAATCAGGGCTGGGAACTCAACATCCAAGGGTATTCAACATTCAGGAAGGATAGAATAAAAGGAAAAGGAGGTGGGGTAGCATTGCTGGTTAAAGAGGAGATTAATGCAATAGTTAGGAAGGACATTAGCTTGGATGATGTGGAATCTATATGGGCAGAGCTGCAGAATACCAAAGGGCAAAAAACGTTAGTGGGAGTTGTGTACAGACCTCCAAACAGTACTCGTGATGTTGGGGAGGGCATCAAACAGGAAATTAGGGGTGCATGCAATAAAGATGCAGCAGTTATCATGAGTGACTTTAATATGCATATAGATTGGGCTAACCAAACTGGAATCAATACGGTGGAGGAGGATTTCCTGGAGTGCATAAGGGATGGTTTTCTAGACCAATATGTCAAGGAACCAACTAGGGGGGAGGCCATCTTAGACTGGGTGTTGTGTAATGAGAGAGGATTAATTAACAATCTCGTTGTGCGCGGCCCCTTGGGGAAGAGTGACCATAATATGGTGGAATTCTACATTAGGATGGAGAATGAAACAGTTAAGTTCTGGACCGTGGTCTCTGAATTAACGAAGGGTAACTTTGAAGGTATGAGGCGTGAATTGGCTAGGATAGATTGGCAAATGATGCTTAAGGGGTTGACAGTGGATGGGCAATGGCAGACATTTAGAGACCGCATGGATGAACGACAACAATTGTACATCCTTGTCTGACGTAAAAATAAAAAAGGGAAGGTGGCTCAACCATGGCTATCAAGGGAAATCAGGGATAGTATTAAAGCCAAGGAAGTGGCATACAAATTGGCCAGAAATAGCAGTGAACCTGGGGACTGGGAGAAATTTAGAACTCAACAGAGGAGGACAAAGAGTTTGATTAGGGCAAGGAAAATAGAGTACGAGAGGAAGCTTGCAGGGAATATTAAGACGGACTGCAAAAGCTTCTATAGATATGTAAAGAGAAAAAGGTTAGTAAAGACAAACGTAGGTCCCCTGCAGTCAGAATCAGGGAAAGTCATAACGGGGAACAAAGAAATGGCAGACCAATTGAACAAGTACTTTGGTTAGGTATTCACTAAGGAGGACACAAACAACCTTCCAGATATAAAAGGGGTCCGAGGGTCTAGTAAGGAGGAGGAACTGAGGGAAATCCTTATTAGTCGGGAAATTGTGTTGGGAAATTGATGGGATTGAAGGCCGATAAATCCCCAGGGCCTGATGGACTGCATCCCACAGTACTTAGAAGGTGGCCTTGGAAGTAGCGGATGCATTGACAGTCATTTTCTAACATTCCTTAGATTCTGGATCAGTTCCTATGGAGTGGAGGGTAGCCAATGTAACCCCACTTTTTAAAAAAGGAGGGAGAGAGAAAACAGGGAATTATAGACCGGTCAGCCTGACATCAGTGGTGGGTAAAATGATGGAGTCAATTATTAAGGATGTCATAGCAGCGCATTTGGAAAGAGATGACATGATAGGTCCAAGTCAGCATGGATTTGTGAAAGGGAAATCATGCTTGACAAATCTTCTGGAATGCCCTAAACACCCCCCCTTCCCCCCAAAAAAGAAAGGGACAATGGAAAGAAATGTATTTTGGACTGTGTATTCTGGAATGCCCTCCCCCCCCCCCCCCCACCCGGAGGGGGCATTTGTTTAAAGTGCACAACTAAAATAGTTGAACTGTTAATGTATAGTGTCATTGTTAAATCTTTTTGCTAATAAACCAACTAATTCTTAATGGCAATGTGTTGCTATAAATTCTTAAGCAAAGAACCCATGATGCAAATACCTTACAAGGATGATGGTGCAAGGCAAAAGGAAATGGTAATGGGTCAAGTAAAGAAACAAAATGTGGGTCTAGATAGGGTGTAACTGGGAATCGCAGAATCATCAACATCAGTTGCTGTCTGTGAAAATGGGCGAAGAGATTATGATCTGATACTGTTGAGTCAGAAAGGCTGTAAAGTGCCTAATCGAAACATGAGGTGCTGTTCGTCGAGCTTAAGTTGAACTTCGTTAGAACAATGTAGGAGGCCGAAGACACAGAAGTCAGAGTGGGTGTGGAACAGTGAATTAAAATGACAGGCGACCGGAAGCTCCGGGTCACACTAGCTGACTGAACGGAGGTATTCCGTGAAGAAGTCACCCAATCTGTGCTTGGTCTCCCCACTGTAGAGAGACCACATCGTGAGCAGCGAATATAGTATACTAAATTGACAGAAGTACAAGTAAATCGCTGTTTCACCTGGAAGGAGTGTTTGGGGCGCTTGATGGTGGGAGGGGAGGAGGTAAAAGGGCAGTTGTTGCATCTCTTGCATGTGCATGGGAAGGTGCTGTGGGAAGGGGAGGGGGTGTTGGGGGTGATTGAGGAGTGGATCAGGGTGTCGCAGAGGGAACAGTCCCTTCGGAATGCTGAAAGGGTAGGGAAAGATGTGTTTGGTGATGGGAATCACACTTGAGGTGGTGGAAATGGCAGAGGATGATCCGTTGAATGTGGAGGCTGGTGGGGTGGAAGGTGAGGACAAGGGGAATCCTACTGTGGTTCTGGGAGGGAGGGGAAGGGATGAGATCAGAAATGCGGGAAATGGAACAGACGCAGTCGAGGAACATGTCAACCACGGTGGGCGGGAATCCTCAGTTGAGGAAAAGGGAAGACCTATCGGAAGCACTGGATGGAAGGTGGCATAGTTAGAACAGATACGACGGAGGCGGAGAAACTGGGAAAATGGAATGGAGTCCTTACAGGAAGCAGGTGGGTGGAAGTGTAGTCAATATAGCTGTGGGAGTGAGTGGGATTATAGTGAATATTGGTTGATAGTTTATCCCCAGAAATGGAGACATGTCAAAGAAAAGAAGAATTGGAGATGGACCATGTGAATGTGAGGGAAGGGTGGAAATCGGAAGCAAAGTTGATGAAATTTTCCAGTTCAGGGCAAGAGCAGGAAACAGCACGGATATAGTCATCAATGCACTGGAAAAAGAGGTGAAGGAGGGGATCGGAGTAGGACTGGAACAAGAAATGTTCCACAAATCCACCGAAAAGTCAGGCACAGCCAGGACCCATATAGGTTCCCATAGTAACACCTTTTATTTAGAGGAAGTGAGTGGAGTCAAAGGAGAAGTTCTTCAATGTGAGAACAAGTTCAGGCAGGCAGAGGAGAGTGGTAGTGGATGGGGACTGGTTGGGCTTCCATTCAAGGAAGAAGCGGAGCGCCCTCAGGCCATCCTGGTGGAGGATGGAGGTGTAGAGCGATTGGATGTCCATGGTGAAAAGGAGACGGTAAGGGCCAGGAAATTGTAAACTGTTGGTGGTGGAGGGTGTCATAGAATCATAGAAAATTACGACACAGGAGGCCAGTCGGCCCATCGTGTCCATGCCGATCGAAAAAGAGCTACCCAGTCTAATCCCACCTTCCAGCACTAGATCCGTAGCTCTGTGGATTACGGCTCTTTAAGTGCACATACAAGTACCTTTTAATTATGATGAGGGTTTTGGCCTCTACCACCCTTTCAGGTAATGAGTTCCAGACTCTCGCCATCCTCTGGGTGAAGAAATGTTTCCTCATCTCCCCTCTAAACCTTCTACCAACTACTTTGAATCTATGTCCCCTGTTTATTGACCCCTCTGCTAAGGGAAATAGGTCATTCCTATCCACTCTAGCTAGGCCCCTCTTAATTTTATACACCTTAATTAAATACCCCCCTCAGCTTCCTGTGTTCCAAGGAAAACAAACCCAGCCTATCCAATTGTTCCTCATAGCTAAACTTTTCCAGTCCTGGCAACATCCTCATAAATCTCCTCTGCACCCTTTCTCGTGCAATCACATCCTTCCTGTAATGTGGTGACCAGAACTACATGCAGTACTCCAGCTGTGGCCTAACGAGTGTTTTATACGGTTCTAGCATAACTTCCCTGCTCTTATATTCTATGCCACGGCTAATAAAGTAAAGCATTCCGTATTCCTTTTTAACTACATTATTGACCTATCCTACTACCTTTAAGGATCTGTGGACATGTACTCCAAGGTCCTTCTGTTCCTCCACACCTCTTTCCATTTATTGTGCATTTCCTTGCCTTGTTGCCCCTCCTTAAATGCATTACCTTACACTTTTCTGGATTGAATTCCATTTGCCACATTTTTGCCCAATTGTTCATCCATATCTTCCTGCTGTAAAGAGCTTTCCTCCTCACTGTCAACCACACGGCCAATTTTTGTATCATCAGTAAATGTCTATCATGCCCCCTACATTATTTAAATGGGGAGCGATTACAAAATGTTGAAGTACAGAGGATTCTTGTACATGAAATGCAAAAAGTTAGCATATCGGTACAGCATGTAATTAGGAAGGCAAATGGAATGTTGGCCTTTATTGCAAGGGAGATGGATTATAAAAGTAGGGAAGTCCTACTACAACTGTACAGGGTGTTGGTGAGATCACACCTGGAGTACTGCATACAGTGTTGGTCTCCTTATTTCAGGAAGGATATAGTTGCATTGGAGGCAGTTCAGAGAAGGTTCACGAGGTTGATTCCTGAGATGAGGGGGTTGTCTTATGAAGAAAGATTGAGCAGGTTGGGCCTATAGTCATGGAGTTTAGAAGAATGAGAGGTGATCTTATTGAAACGTATAAGATTCTGAGGGGGCTTGACAGGGTAGATGGAGAGAGGATGTTTCCCCTCATGGAGGAATCTAGAACTAGGGGGGCATAGTTTCAGAATAAGGGGTTGCCCATTTAAAACGGAAATGCAGAGGAATTTCTTCTCAGAGGGTCGTGAATCTTTGGAATTCTCTGCCCAGAGAGCTGAGGAGGCTGGGTCATTGAATATATTTAAGGTGGAGATAGACAGATTTTTGAATGAGAAGAGAGTCCAGGGATATGGGGAGCGGGCAGGGAAGTGGAGTTGAGGCCAAGATCAGATCAGCCATGATCTCATTGAATGGTGGAGCAGGCTCGAGGGGCCTGCTCCTATTTCTAAATGTAAGTCTAAATCATTAATATATTCTGCAAAAAGTAAAGAACGGAGTACTGAGCCCTGTGGAACCCCACTGGAAACAGCATTTCATTCACAAAAACTCCCCTTAACCATTACCCTTTACTTCCTGCCACTGAGCCAATTTTGGGTCCAATTTGCCACTGTCCCTTGGATACCATGCCTACCATGTGAGACCTTGTCAAAAGCCTTGCACAGAGAGGTCTTAAACGGAGTGGAGTTAAACAGAGTTAAAACTCGGGAATTTGGAGTTGAGCTGCAGGCTTAAAAAGGCAAGGATCAACAGGCAACATTCGAAAGGGACGTCAGGGTTTAAAAGTGACATTGGCACAAGGGAAGTAGCTGATTGGTGAGTGTTTTTTTTTCCTCTGTTAAGTTAGTATTTAGTCTTTAAATAAAGGTTAGTTAAATCAGCTGATATCCGAGTAGTTACTGGGTGTGTTTTGCTAAGGTTTAGAGTTTAGTTCTACTTGATAGTTCCGAGTGTAACTGGAGGGATGGCAGGGCAGCTCAGTCCCGTGGATTGCACATCCTGTGGCATGTGGGAAATCCTGGATGCTTCGCACAGCCGGGACGACCACGTGTGCAGGAGGTGCCTCCAGCTGCATCAACTCGAGCTCCGCGTTTTGGAGCTTGAGCGGCAGCTGGAGTCACTGTGGTGTATCCGCGATACTGAGAGCTACGTGGATAGCACGTTTCGAGAGGTGGCCACCACGCAGCTTAAGAGTGTGCAGGCAGTTAGGGATTGGGAGACCGCCAGTCAGAAGAGGAGGACTAGGCAGGTAGTGCAGGAGTCCCGAGTCCATCTCGCTCTCCAACAAGTACTCTGTTCTGAGTACCGGTGAGGGCGATGTTGGCTCTGGGGAGCGCAGCCAGAGCCAAATCCATGGCACCATGGGTGGCTCAGCTACACAGCAGGGAGGAAGAAGAATTGAAGAGCTATAGTGGTCGGGAATTCGATAGTCAGGAGAGCAGACAGGTGTTTCTGCAGCCGTAGAGGTGACTCCAGGATGGTATGTTGCCTCCCTGGTGCCGGGGTCAAGGATGTCACTAAGCGGCTGCAGGGCATTTTCGGAGAGAGGGTGAACAGCCAGTGGTCGTGGTTCATATCGGGACTATTAACATCGGTAGAAAGAGGAATGAGGTTCTGCAAGCAGAGTTTAGGGAACTAGGAGATTAAAAAGCAGGACCTCAAAGATAGTAATCTCCGGATTATTCCCGGTGCTATGAGCTAGTGAATACAGCAATAGGAGGATAGAGCAGGTGAATACATGGCTGGAAAGATGGTGCAGGTGGGAGGGCTTTAGTTTTCTGAAGCATTGAGACCGCTTCTGGGGGAGGTGGGACCTGTACAAGCCGGATGGGTTGCACCACAACAGAGCCGGAACCAATATCCTTGGGGGGGGGGGGTTTAAACTAGCTTGGCAGGGGGATGGGAACCTGAATTCAGTAGGGAGGGAAGTAAAGCTGGAATTAGAAAGCAAAAATAAAGACAGTGAGTTTAAAGGAGAGAGGAAACAAGCAGCAAAAAAGAGTTAAAAAAAATATTTAAAGGCGCTTTGTCTAAATGCACGTTCCATTCACAACAAAATAGATGAGTTGACAGCACAAATAGATACAAATGGGTATGATCTGATAACTATTACAGAGACGTGGTTGCAAGGTGACCAGGACTGGGAACTAAATATTCAGGGGTATTTGACAATCCGGAAGGACAGACGGAAACAAAAAGGAGATGGTGTTATATATGTAAACTTGTATTTACTCTGTACAGCTACCAGAGGGCTCATTCCCCTGGAGTCCCAAGGGATCCCATAATCCCTTGGGAGCACAGGTATTTAAGGAGGCTTCACAGTTTGGAGACGCACTCTGGAGAGTTGCAATAAAAGACTAAGGTCACACTTTACTTTGAGCTCACAGTGTTCAGTCTGATTCTTTCTCCATACACAACAACTGGCGACGAGATACAGATAATGAACCCAAAGACGCAGAGAACAGTGGGCATCCTGGAGAAATTCTCGAAGAGAGATGATTGGGAAACTTTTGTGGAACGACTCGACTAATACTTTGTGGCCAACGAGCTTGATGGGGAAGAGAGCGGTGCCAAATGAAGGGTGATCCTCCTCACCGTCTGTGGGGCACCAATGTATAGCCTCATGAAGAATCTGCTCACTCCAGCGAAACTCATGGAGAAATCATATGACGATTTGTGCGCAGTGGTCCAAGAGCATTTGAACCCGAAGGAAAGCGTTCTGATGGCGAGGTACCGGTTCTACACCTACAAAAGGTCTGAAAGCCAGGAAGTGGTGAGTTGTGTCGCCGAGCTAAGACGCCTTGCAGGACATTGCGAATTTGAAGGATAGTTGGAGCACATGCTCAGACTTTTTCGTACTTGGCATTGACCACAAAACCATACTTCGCAAACTTTTGACTGTAGAGACCCCAACCTTGAGTAAGGCCATAGCGATAGCCCAGCGTTCATTGCTACCAGTGACAATACGAAGCAAATCGCTCAGCACACAAGTACTGCTACAAGTACTGTGAACAAAGTGATGTTGTTTTCGAATCATAACGTACAGGGCAGGTCACACATACCTGCAGCCACACGTCCGCAGATGTCTGAGTCCATCATCAAGGGTAATGAATGCAAAGCTATTAACACCTTGTTGACGCTGCAGGGTGATCATCGTTTCCATTCATGCCAATTCAAAGAGTACGTTTGCAAGGGATGTGGAACAATGGGACACCTCCAACGAATGTGCAGGCAAGCTGCAAAGTCTGTTAAACTTGAAAATCACCATGTTGCAGAGGAAGACAGATCCATGGAGGATCACGATGAACCAGAGCCTCAGATCGAGGAGGCAGAGGTACATGGGCTGCACACATTCACGACTCATTGTGCCCTGATGATACTGAAAGTTGAATTAAATGGACTCCCGGTGTCAATGGAGTTGGACACGGGCGCGAGCCAGTACATCATGGGCAAAAAGACTTTCGAAAGTTTGTGGTGCAACAAGGCCAGTCTTAACTCCAGTTCGCACGAAACTAAGAACTTACACGAAAGAACTGATTCCTGTAATCGGCAGTGCTAGGTCTTCTACGATGGAGTGGTGCATAAGCTACCACTCTGGGTGGTACTGGGCGATGGTCCCACGCTGCTCGGCAGGAGCAGGCTTGGAAAGATACGCTGAAACTGGGACGACGTCTGAGCGCTATCGCCCGCTGACGACAGTTTGTGTGCTCAAGTCTTAAACAAATTTCCTTCGCTGTTCGAACTAGGCATCGGGAAATTCCAAGGAGCAAAAGTGCAGATCCACCTAATTCCGGGGACGCGACCCATCCATCACAAGGCGAGAGCAGTACCGTACATGATGTGAGAAAGGGTAGAGATCGAGCTAGAGCGGCTGCAAAGAGATGCATCATTTCCACGATCGAGTTCAGCGAGTGGGTCAGTCCTATCGTCCCAGTCCTCAAGGGAGAGGACACCGTCAGAGTCTGTGGCGATTACAAAGTAACTATCAATCGTTTCTCCCTGCAGGACCAATACCTACTACCAAAGGCCGACACCCTCTTTGCAGTGCTGGCGGGAGGAAAGACATTCTCGAAGCTGGATCTGACTTCAGCCTCCACGCGCAGGAACTGGAGAAATCATCGAAGGCCCTTACCTGCATCAACATGCACAAAGGTTTTTTTGTTTACAACAGATGCCCATTTGGAATCTGATCGGCGGCGCTGATATTCCAGAGAAACATTGAAAGCTTACTGAAGTCGGTCCCGCACGCCGTGGTCTTCCAGGGCGACATCTTGGTCACAGGTCGGAACACAGATGAACATCTGCAGAACCTGGAGGAGGTTCTTAGTCGACTCAACCGCATGGGGCTCAGGTTAAAACGCACGAAGTGCATTTTCCTGGTGCCTGAAGTGGAGTTCCTGGGAAGGAGGATTGCGGCGGACAGCATCAGGCCCACCGATTCGAAGATGGAGGCAATCAAGAACGCACCGAGACCAAAGAACGTGATGGAGCTGAGGTCGTTTCTGGGACTCCTGAACTACTTTGGTAACTTCTTACTGGATCTCAGCACACTGTTAGAACCACTGCATGTCTTACTATGAAAATGGGACGAATGGGTTTGGGGCAAAAGCCAAGAAAATGCCTTTGTAAAAGTGAGCAAATTGTTATGTTCAAACAAATTGCTTGTGTTGTATGATCCATGTAAACGTTTGGTACTAGCATGTGATGCGTCGTCATATGGCGTCGGGTGTCTATTGCAACAAGCTAATGATTTTGGGAAACTGCAACCGGTTGCTTATGCATCCAGGAGTCTGCCTAAGGCTGAGAGAGCCTACAGCATAATTGAGAAAGAAGCGTTAGCATGTGTCTATGGGGTAAAGAAAATGCATCAATGCCTGTTTGGGCTAAAATTCGAATTGGAAACTAACCATAGGCCACTTATATCCCTGTTCTCCGAGAGTAAAGGGATAAATACCAACGCATCAACCCGCATCCAGAGATGGGCGCTCATGTTGTCCGCATACAACTACGCCATCCGCCACGGGTCAGGCACAGAAAACTGTGCCAATGCTCAGTAGACTGCCATTGCCCACCACGGGGGTGGAATTGGCGCAGCCCGCAGATCTAGCCATGGTTATGGAAGTATTTGAGAGTGAGCAATCACCCGTCACTGCCCAGCAGATCAAAACTTGGACAAGCCAGGACCCCTTATTACCTCTAGTCAAAAGCTGTGTGCTTCACGGGAACTGGTTCAGTGTCCCAGTGGAAATGCAGGAAGAGATAAAGCCGTTTCAGCGGTGCAAAGATGAAATGTCTATACAGGCAGACTGCCTTCTGTGGGGCAATCGAGTAGTGTTCCCCAAAAAGGGCAGAGACACTTTCATCAATGACCTCCAAAGTATCCACCCAGGCATCATAATTATGAAAGCGATAACCAGATCCCATGTGTGGTGGCCCGGTATCGGTGCGGACTTAGAGTCCTGCATTCACAGATGTAATACATGCTCACAATTAAGCAATGCACCCAGGAAGGCGCCGCTAAGTTTATGGTCTTGGCCCTCCAAACCGTGGTCTAGGGTACACGTCGACTATGCAGGCCCGTTCTTGGGTAAAATGTTTCTTGTGGTTGTAGACGCATATTCAATGCATAAGTGGATTGAATGTGAGATAATGTCGGCTAGTACGTCCACTGCCACCACTGAAAGCCTGCGAGCCATGTTTGCCACACATGGCCTACCCGGTGTCCTGGTGAGCGACAACGGGCCATGTTTTACTAGTGCTGAGTTCAAAGAATTCATGACCCGTAATGGGATCAAACATGTCAGATCTGCCCCGTTTAAACCAACGTTCAATGGTCATGCACAGAGAGCAGTGCAGACTCGCCTATCCCGAGTCCTGCTTAGCTACCGCATAGGACTCCACTCACTCACTGGGATTCCACCTACTGAACTGCTCATGAAAAGAGCACTTAAGACAAGTCTCGTGTTAGTTCACCCTGATCTACATGAACAGGTAGAGAGCAGGCGGCTTCAACAAAGTGCATACTATGATCGCGCAAATGTGTCACGCGAGATTGAAGTCAATGATCCTGTATTTGTATTAAATTATGGACAAGGTCCCAAGTGGCTTCCTGGCACTGTCGAGGCCAAAGAGGGGAGCAGGGTGTTTCGGGTCAAACGTTTAAATGGACTCATTCACCGGAAACACTTGGACCAAATCAAGCTCAGATTCACTGAATATCCTGAGCAACCCACCTTGGACCCTACCTTTTTTGATCCCCCAACATACACGCAAGTGGCAACCGGCACCATGGTTGACCACGAAGCAGAACCCATCATCCACAGCAGCCCAGCAGGGCCCAACTCACCAGGCAGCCCAGCAAGGCCAGATGCACAGCAGCCCAGCGAGGGCCCAACAAATGATTCAACAACATCAGCTTTCACACCGAAATGATCAACCAGGGCAAGAAGGGCCCCAGATCGACTCACATTGTAAATAGTTACACTATTGACTTTGGGGGGGGGCGGAGTGTTGTTATATATGAAAGCATGTGTTTACTCTGTACAGCCAGAGGGTTCATCCCCTGGAGTCCAAAGGGATCCGATAATCCCTTGGGAGCACAGATATTTAAGGAGGCTTCACAGGTTGGAAAGGCACTCTGGAGATCTGCATTAAAAGACTAAGGTCACACTTTACTTTGAGCTCACAGTGTTCAGTCTGACTCTTTCTCCATACACTACAGGTGGGGTAGCTCTATTGATAAAGGATGGAATCACTGCAATAGTGAGAAATGATATTCGCTCAAATGGTCAGGATGTTGAAACAGTTTGGGTGGAGATAAGGAATAATAAAGGGAAAAAGTCACTGGTGGGCATAGTCCATAGGCCCCCTAATAGTAGCAACTCTGCTGGTCAGAGTATAAACCAGGAAATAGTGGGGGCTTGTAAAAAGGGAACAGCAATAATCATGAGTGATTTTAACCTCCATATTGATTGGACAAATCAAATTGGTCAGGGTAGCCTTGAGGAAGAGATCATAGAGTGCATAAGGGACAGGTTCCTTGAGCAGTATGTAACGGAACCAACCAGGGAGCAGGCTAGCTAAGATCTGGTCCTGTGTAATGAGACATGATTAATAAACAATCTCCTATTAAAGGATCCCCTTGGAATGAGTGATCATAGCATGGTTGAATTTCAAATTCAGATGGAGGTTGAGAAAGTTGGATCTCAAACCAGCGTACTAAGCTTAAATAAAGGAGACTATGAAGGTATGAGGGCAGAGTTGGCTAAAGTGGACTGGGAAAATAGATTAAAATGTAGGACGGTTGATGAACAGTGGCGCACATTTAAGGAGATTTTTCACAACTCTTAAGAAAAATATATTTGAGTGAGCAGAAAAGGGTGCAAAAGAAAAGAAAGCCATCTGTGGCTAACTAAAGAAATAAAGGACGGTATCCAATTAAAAACAATGGCATACAAAGTGGCCAAAACTAGTGGGAGGACAGAAGATTGGGAAGCTTTTAAAGCCAGCAAAGAATGACTAAAAAAATGATTAAAAAATGGAAGATAAACTATGAAAGTAAACAGACACAAAATATAAAAACAGATTGTAAGCCTTTCTATAGGTATATTAAAAGGAAAAGAGTAGGTAAAGTAAATGTTGGTTCCTTAGAGGACGAGAATGGGGAATTAGTAATGGGGAACATGGAGATGACAGAAACTCTGAAGAAATATTTTGTATCAGAGGACACTAAAAATAGCCCAACAGTAGATAGTCAAGGGGCTATATGGGAGGAGGAACTTAACACAATCACAATCACGAAGGATGTGGTACTCAGTAAGATAATGGGGCTAAAGGTGGATAAATCCCCATGACCCGATGGCTTGCATCCCAGGGTCTTAAGAGAAGTAGCGGCAGGGATTGTGGATGCATTGGTTGTAATTTACCAAAATTCCCTGGATTCTGGGGAGGTCCCAGCAGATTGGAAAACTGCAAATGTAACGCCCCTATTGAAAAAAAGGAGGCAGACAAAAAGCATGAAACTATAGACCAGTTAGCCTAATATCTGTGGTTGGGAAAATGTTGGAGTCGATTATTAAAGAAGCAGTAAGCAGGATATTTGTAAAAACATAATACGGTCAGGCAGAGTCAGCATGGATTTATGAAGGGGAAGTCATGCTTGACAAATGCGCTGGAATTCTTTGAGGATGTAACGAACAGGGTGGATAAAGGGGAACCAGTGGATGTGTATTTGGACTTCCAGAAGGCATTTGACAAGATGCCATATAAAAGGTTACTGCATAAGATAAAAGTTCACGGGGGTGGGGGTAATATATTAGCATGGATAGAGGATTGGCTAACTAACAGAAAACTGAGTCAGGATAAATAGTTCATTCTTGGGTTGGCAATCAGTAACTAGTGGGGTGCCACAGGGATCAGTGCTGGGACCCCAACTATTTACAATCTATATTAACGACTTGGCAGAAAGGACCGAGTGTAAAGTAGCCAAGTTTGCTGACGATACAAAGATGGGAGGAAAAGCAATGTGTGTGGATGACACAAAAAATCTGCAAAAGGACATAGACAGGCTAAGTAAGTGGATAAAAATTTGACAGATGGAGTATAATGTTGGAAAGTGTGAGGTCATGCTCTTTGGCAGAAAAATTCAAAGAACAAGTTATTATTTAAATGGAGAAAAATTGCAAAGTGCTGCAGTACAGTGGGACTTGGGGGTACTTGTGCATGAAACACAAAATGCAGGTACAGCAAGTGATCAGGAAGGCCAATGGAATCTCGGCCTTTATTGCAAAGGGGATGGAGTATAAAAGCAGGCAAGTCTTGCTACAGTAATACAGGGTATTGGTGAGGCCACAGCTGGAATACTGCGTGCAGTTTTGGTTTCCATGTTTACAAAAGGATATACTTGCTTTGGAGGCAGTTCAGAGAAGATTCACTAGGTTGATTCTGGAGATGAGGGGGTTGACTTATGAGGAAAGTTTGAGGAGGTTGGGCCTCTACTCATTGGAATTCAGAAGAATGAGAGGTGATCTTGAAACGTATAAGATTATGAGGGAGCTTAACAAGGTGGATGCAGAGAGGATGTTTCCACTGATGGGGGAGACTAGAACTAGGGGGCATAATTTTAGAATAAGGGGCTGCCCATTTAAAACTGAGATGAGGAGGAATTTCTTCTCTCAGAGGGTTGTAAATCTGTGGAGTTTGCTGCCTCAGAGAGCTGTGGAAGCCGGGACATTGAACAAATTTAAGACAGAGATAGATAGTTTCTTAACCGATAAAGGGTTATGGGGAGCAGGCAGGGAAGTGGACCCGAGTCCATGATCGGATCAGCCATGATCGTATTAAATGGCGGTGCATGCTCGAGGGGCCATATAGCCTACTCCTGCTCCTATTTCTTATGTTCTTATGTTCTTGCTAAAATCGGTGTAAACTGCATCAAATGCACTTGTCTCATCGACCCTCTTTGTTACCTCCTCAAAGAACTCAACCAAGTTAGACACGTCCTTTCCTTAACAAATCCATGCTGACGGTCCTTGATTAATCTGTGTGTTTCTATAAGGTTTAGACTGTCCCTCAGAATTGATTCAGTAATTTGCCCACTACCGAGGTTAAACTAACTGGCCTATAATTGCTTGTTCATCCCTTCCTCCTTTTTAAAAAATGATGCAATGTTAGCAGTTCTTCAATAATCTGGCACTCCTCCTGTAGCCAGTGAGGATTGAAAAATGATAGTCAGAGTCTCCGCAATTTCCAACCTTGCTTCTTTTAGTAGCCTCGGATATATTTCATCCGGTCCTGGCGAATAATCTACTTTCAAGGATGCTAAACCGCTTAAAACTTCCTCTCTCACTGTTTATTCCATCCAATATTTCACTATCTTCCTCCTGAATTTCAACGTCAGCATTGTCTCCCTCTTTTGTGAAGACAGCCACAAGGTATTCATTTAGTAGCTCCCATCGGAAGAGTTGCCGACGTGTTGGACATCGTGAAAGGTGAAAGTTAAAAGTTTGGCAGTCAAACTACTTTGTATCTTAAAGCAACAGGTTTTCCTGGATGTGTCGTAAAAGGACTGCACTGTCAGGCTTTCCAAGATGTAAGCAGGATTCTCAGGAGAAGTCATAACTTGTTTTCTGAAATGTAAAGTGCTCGAGTAAGGAATAGGTACAGATTGAATCTCTCTTATCTGGCACCCTCGGGACCTGGAATGTGCCGGATAAGGATTTTTCCAGATGAGGGGAGGTCACGTTAAATTGGATGGTATAGTTGCAGAGCAAGGGGATAGTGGGGCTGGCTGGCTTGTGGCTGGGACTGCGGCAGAGAGATCGCGGGGTCAGGCCAGCGCTTGTGGAAGTCGGCAGCGAGGAATGGTTCCGGTCGAGGGGTGATGCTGGATAAGGGATTCCTGGATAAGGGAGGTTCAACCTATATTAGTAATGACATCACCCATGAATGGTTAATGTTTAGTTTTAGGGTAATAAACATGGGAAATAGATATAATTAGATACAGATAACAATTGGTCAAAGATGCTAGAAAATGTTACATCAGGAAGTCTCGTTTAAGGGAAACGGTTCTGAAGTAAACAATTGCAAAATGTTTACATAGTCTGTTTCGAGAAGATTTGGGAAATAGATATGACATTTTGACATTTTTCTTTGCTGTACGAGGTAGCGCCTTACTCCGGCTGGAAGTGCCACGCTCAGCGATGATGACACCATCGGCATGCGCAGTGCCCCATTACTGCTCCGGATGTGAAACTGGACCCCGCATCCTTACTTACCGCCTGGCAGTTACAACGACAGTTTCAGCTGTCATGCTGGAGTCGGAAATCGTCTGCAGCAGCGCTATCTAATGGCGCCATCTTGTAGAAATATTTTTGTCGGCCAGTACTCTTTGCAGCTTGGTAACACATAGGCTGAGTGGCTGGTGAACAGATCCCACAGATTTTGACTTCAAGGACTGTTCTGTCTCCTAACTATTCCCCTGTTGAGGGCAGATTTGAAATTACAAGATTTATCCTGATTCATGGGGGCCTCTTGCTCGACCTCTTGCTCTGAAGTCACCGTTGGAGGTTATTTAGGCGAAGGCAAAGGCGGAGACAAATGCAAAGTGAAAGGCATAGAGAAATGTAGAGAGCAAGATAGGGAGAGGCACAGCGAAAGGCCCAAGGAGAGGCCCAAAGAGAAGCACAAGGAGATAAACAGGGAGAAAGACCTATAGTGCAGGTTGCCATTGACTGCACCCACATCGCTTTGCGGGCATCGCATCAAGTCTTCCGTAACCGCAAGGGCTACCACTCACTGAATGTACAGTTGGTGTGCGTCACACACGCAGAATCCTCCCTGTGAATGCCCCCTATCGTGGCAGCAGCCACAATGTCTTCATCCTGTGCCAGACCGGTGTGTCAGCTCTGTTCCAGCCACCACATCAAGCTCGCGGCTATTTGCACTCCACCTGGCTCATGATTCCCTTCATAACCCCAACACTCTTGCCCAGCACTCATACAATGAGAGCTATGCTGCCACCAGGAACATAATTGAGCAGATGATCGGAGTGCTGAAGCAACGGTTCTGCTGCCTTGACCGCTCGGGAGGAGTCCTTCAGTACTTGCTTGAGCAGGTGTCCCTATTCGTCTTTGTCTGCTGCATGCTGCACAACCTCGCCATCATGAGGGCACAGCCATTGACACTAGGCATAGCCGCACCATTCGAGGAGAAGAGCGAGGAGCAGGAGGAGGAGGGCGAGGAGCAGGAGGAGGAGCAAGGGGAGTAGGAGTAACAACAACAGCGATGGAGGAGGCAGCAAGTCCATGGCCATTCTGCAAGGGAGATCCACGACTGTCTCATCAGAGCTCGGATCAAGTGAATTCTATCCCACTTCCCTGTCCCTCTAGACGTCCCTATCACGACATCCATTTTCCCTTCCATACCAAAGCCCCAAAATTGAAATGAGAGACAACAGCATAAATTAAACATTCCAATCCAAATTTATATTGCACCAATAAACGCTTCGATAATGTATTTACGAATCACCCTTGTGCATTTCCTTATATCCCATTTTTGTTTTAACTAATCTAGGGCTCCTCTGCAGCGTGTCCTCTGTGGTTGCAGTACGGCTGGCGGAAAGCTGCTGTGTGTCAGGGCCAGAGACAACAGATGGCCTTGCAAGAGGCCCTCGACCAGCTCTGGGCCTGGAAGGCCTAGCTATAGGCTGCACCACCTCGGACTGGGCAGCTGGGTGAGCATCAGCGACAAGTGCAATGGCCAAGTGGTAGTGGTGGGCTCAGGAATACTATTATTTTGAGAGAGGACAGCAGATTCCTGCTCCGCTGACCCACTGCCACTCACCTGGGGCAGCACCTCAGCGTTCCCACCAATCTGCTGGCGCACAGTTTGGTGGGCTGCTGCGACACCGTGAGATCCCCGGTGGACTGTGGTGGACCTAATGGCGATGGCAGCAGTCAAAGCATGCGTGGCATCCAACTGAGACTGCATGAGGGCAGTCCGAGACTGGATGCCAGAAGTCACTCACTGCATGACACCAGTCAGACTATGAGTGGCATCAAGCTGAGACTGCGTGAGACCAGTCTGAGTCTGGATGCCAGCACTCACTGATTGAATGACAACACCAAGACGTTGTATAGCATTAAGCTGAGACTGCATGAGAGCAGACTGAGCTTCCATGTCAACAACCATCGTCTGCATTACAGCACTTAGACGTTGAGTTGCTCCCACCAGTGCTGCAATAAGAACATAAGAAATAGGAGCAGGAGTAGGCCACCTGGCCCCTCGAGCCTGCTCCACCATTTAATAAGATCATGGCTGATCTGATCACGGACTCAGCTCCACTTCCCTGCCTGCTCCCCATAACGCTTATCCCTTATCGCTCAAAAATCTGTCCCATCTCCACCTTAAATATATTCAATGACCCAGGCTCCTCAGCTCTCTGGGGCTGAGAATTCCATAGGTTTACAGCCCTCTGAGAGAAGAAATACCTCTTCAGCTCAGTTTTAAATGGGCGGCCCCTTATTCTGAGACTATGGGCTCAATTAATCCCAAGACTGTTTTCTGGCGTATTGCCAGAGTTACTGCTGTTTTTCTAGGCCAGAAATGCGGCAGAAATATTTTGCCAAAGTTTCCCCGATGTATAATTCAAATTTGGCGCTGCGCAGCATGTCCAGTCACCTCGAGGGGGTGGAGCCTGCTGTCTGCGCCGAAAAAATGGCGCACATTCTGCACATGTGCGACAAAAAAAGTGACGTTTTTGACGTTATTTCAATGGACGTTCATGCAGCTCGAATTTGGCAATCGGCCATTTTTAAAGAGCCAGTTGTGTGTGTGAGAAGGAGTGCTGTGTGGGAGCATTGGAAAAATCGCATCTGCAGCAATACAAGATGCAATGCAGTGCAGGGACCAATAATTTCTTACAGGATGAAGTGGAGGCACTAGTTACTGTGATTGAGACTAGATGGCAGGAGCTGGACATCAGCAAAGGTCACATAAAAGTTCCACCCAAAGAAATGAAGAAACGCTGGAACCAAGTTGCAAAAGATTACTGCTTAATGGTGACCACCATGAAATCTGGAGGCCAGTGTAAAAAGTGGTAGGACCATGGTCAAGTAGTTAGTGTAAGTAATATTTTTATTTATTCAATGGAATTGCAATTGTAAATGTGACCAGCTGTATATATCCCACCCAGCAGAAAGACACCCTCTCTAAAAAGTTGCATTTTCATCTTTGCTGAGGAAGGTGGCACATAACAAAAGGGAAAGAACTCGAACAGGAGGAGGCCTGGCAAATCTGCAGCCACTGCTTTGATGGGTCCTGCCTGGAGAAAAACAACCACCACTGCACAAGCTGGGCCCACACTCGAGGGAGAGGGTAAGTCCTGCAAATTCCACAGTCTGGCTTTGCGAAATGTTAAGTACTGTGTTGGCTAGCCATGCTTCGGTTCCTGGGGATGTCTCCATCAGCTACGCTTCGGTTGATGCAATGTGCTAACATTGATTGTGGTCCTTCAAATCATCCCGCTGCCTGCGCTGTGTGAGCCTACTCATGCTACCCACCCTGCCCCCTTATCTGCTGCTAACCATTTGTCTGTGTTCTGTTATATTTTGCAGAACTTGAGGCCAACCCTGACAATGCAGAAGATTCAGACGAGGACGAGCCTGAAGAGGACATCTTCCAATACCACCCTCCAGACCAAGAGCATGGGGGGAGGGGGAGAGGATGGAGATGGATGAAGCCCCCACTGTTTTACTGACTTTGGTGGAAGTGCAGGTGCCACCCATTGAGGTGCCAGCCCCTTCCGTGACTAGTGGTGGTGGGACATTCCATGGTTTCCTAACATCCGAGGCTGCGTGTTCCAGTGACATGGCGCAGCGAGGCACACCCAGGGCCCCACCTTCCGAGGTTGTGGGTCCCAGTGGTGGGGTGCGAGCCTCACCCGTGGGGAAGAGGGGAAGGAGAACTCGACCGCACTCTCCTGAGGTACAGGATCTAACAGATGTGGTTCAGATGATGGCAATGAGTGCGGAGACCATTGACCTTACGCGATCACCGCTGGACACCATCAGTAGGGTGGGGTGATGAGGTAGCAGGACTGTCGGGAGAAGTAACAGCAATCTCACAAGAATGGGAACGATTTCAGTGACCATGAGGGAGGGAATGTCACAGGTAGGTGATGCACGGTCAGTGAACATCAGGGAGGGAATGTCAGAGATGGTGCAAACACTATCACTGAACATGACGGAGGGAATGTCACAGGTAGTTGAGACACTGTCAGGGCGCATGAGGGACGGCATGTTGGAGTTAGCTGCTGCAATAAGGGAACACGCCCAGACCCCACGCCCATTGACAGAATCCACTGCCACTCCAACTCCAATCCCCACACCAGCCTATGAAGAGCCCCAAGCAGGGCCTTCACATTGCTGCCTGGGCCCACCACATCGCCGCCTGCCACCCCCCCAGCCACCACCCCCGTCCCCAACAGGTGAACACTACCTGAGATCTGAGAAAGAATAAGCTTGGTATAACCCCAGAAACACTGTGCCACCGCCTGCGGGCAGGTGTGGTGGAGTCACCAAGAACAAGCATGGCGGGCGGTTTAGAATAAGGTGGAGGGGAGGTGGGTGCAGCCTTTCTTTGCTGCTGTTGGTGTTATTATTATTGTTACTATTGTAACTGTTGTTAGAAACATAGAAATTTACAGTGCGAAGGAGGCCATTTTGGCCCATTGTGTCCGCGCCGGCCGACAAAGAGCTGCACGGCCCTCTGTCAGCAGCCCTGAAGGTTACATATAAATCTATGAACAATGAACAATGGCGGAAAGGTAAAGAGCATCCAGCCCAAACCAGTCCGCCCCACACAACTGCGACACCCCTTACACTAAAATATTCTACATTCCACCACAACCGGAGCCATGTGATCTCAAATTGTAAGTTATGTAAATTTAAAGGTTAAAAGTTATCTTAAAGTTTTAAGTGATTGTAACTGAAAACTTTAAAGTTGGATACAAGAATAATTTTATTAAAGTTAAGTCCAAATTGTTTGTTAAACTTTTGAATAAAATATATTTTACATTAAATCTGAACCATTTTGTTCCATTATTAACATAGCAGGCAGGACAGGCTCTTTGTTCGCTCTCCCCAAGGTCTGTATAGATGGACTTCTCCATCCGCCCCGCCCCGCCCCCCACCAAAGTCATTGCAGTCTTGTGACTTCTCCCCTTCTCCCCCCCTTCCCCCAAACTCATTGCAATCTTGTGCCTAGTGCAGCAGCCTTCCGATCGGCACCAGGCTCAGTGCAGAAGCCTTCTGATCGCCACCTCCCTTCCCGGGCTTGTTTTCCAGCCGAGCACCGAGCCCCTGTGTCCGGGCACGGGGTCGATTCTGAACGCCGGCACTGTGACCCCCCTCCAGCCCTGCTTGAAGACGTTCGGTGGTGGTGCGTGTGAAAAAAAATTAAACCTTTAGAAATCCAAAGGACTTCCATGTTCTCCGTTGAAAAGTAAAAAAAGTTGAACTTTATTATGGATATTTCAAGTGTTAGAGACTCCCTCCAAAAACTTGGATGAAAAACAATAGCTTCTTTCAGCGTCGATTTCTCAACGTGTGCTGCTTTCTGTTACCTCACCAGAAGGTTTCTCGGGAGTGTCCAGATACGCCGACCTAGGATAACAAATTTGGGGGCAAGCTGCGAAAAATGCTGAAAACTGGCGCAGACATGAGGAAACTCCCCCTATGACGTCAAAAAAAACCTAACCTAGAATAATTGTAACTAAAGCAGTTACGGCGGCGCAGATTCCAGGGGAAAACATTGAATTAAATAATGCGGCAGAAAAAATTACGCGCTAAAAAATGCACAAATGACCCAAGAAAATTGAGCCCCGTGTCCCCTAGTTTTAGTTTCCCCTGTGATTGGGAATATCCTCTCTAAATCCACCTTGTCGAGCCCCTTCATTATCTTATATGTTTCGATAAGATCACCTCTTGTTCTTTTGAACTCCAATGAGTATAGGCCCAATTTACATCGAAACATTGGCCCCAAGTTTCCACACACGGCAAAACAGGCGCCCCTCTGAGCTGGGCGCCCGTTTTTCGCGCCAAAAACGGCGCCTGAAAAAAAATGCGCTATTCTCGAGCGCTTTGCAGCTCGATGTCTGCTTGGCGTTGCGCCCAGGGGGCGGAGCCTACCACTCGCGCCAATTTTGTAAGTAGGAGGGGGCGGGTACCATTTAAATGAGTTTTTTTCGTGCCGGCAACCCTGTGCGTGTGCGTTGGAGCGTTCGCGCACGCGCAGTCTGAAGGAAACATTGGCACTTGGCCATTTTTGTAGTTCTTTGTAGCTGTTCAATTTTTAACATTTTTCAATAAAACCACATTGCCCTTCCATGATCAGCACTGAGGCTTCTTGCAGCTTTCTCCCCCTGCCGTTGGTCAGGCCCGTCGGGAACGACTGCCTCAAGTTCTGAGGCTTCCTGCAGCCTTCTCATTGCCTCCCCCCCTGCCGTCGGGAACGGCTGCCTCAAGTTCTGAGGCTTCCTGCAGCCTTCTCCCTGCCTGCCGTCGGGAAACCGCTGCCTGAAAGGCCTGCCTGAAGCACTTTCACACAGGTAGGAACATGGTTTATTTCATCTTTTCTTTGCTTATAAATTTTTATTCAGGTTGGATTTATTTGTATAATATTTGTATAAGTATAACTAAGGATTTATTGTAGAATGTAATGACTTCCCTTCCCCCCCCCCACCTTGTTCCGGACGCCTAATTTGTAACCTGCGCCTGATTTTTTAATGTGTAGACAAGGTTTTTTCAATCCTACAAAAATCTTCACTTGCTCCATTCTAAGTTAGTTTGGAGTACATTTTCATTGTGGAAACTTTCAAATCAGGCGTCAGTGGCCGGACACGCCCCCTTTTGAAAAAAAAATTCTGTTCAAAAGTGAAACTGTTCTACCTGACGAGATCTGCAGAAAACTTAAATGTGGAGAATTCCGATTTCTAAGATACTCTGTTCTCCACCAGTTGCTCCTAAAAATCAGGAGCAAATCATGTGGAAACTTGGGCCATAGAAAATAGATGCAGGAGTAGGCCATTTGGCCCTTCGAGCCTGCACCATCATTCAATATGATCATGGCTGATCATGCGACTTCAGTACCCCATTCCTGCTTTCTCTCCATACCCCTTGATCCTTTTAGCCGTAAGGGCCACATCTAACTCCCTTTTGAATATATCTAACGAACTGGCCTGAACAACTTTCTGTGCTAGAGAATTCCACAGGTTCACAATTCTTTGATGAAGAAGTTTTTCGTCATCTCGGTCCTAAATGGCTTACCCCTTATCCTTAGACTGTGACCCCTGGCTCTGGACTTCCCCAACATCGGGAACATTCTTCCTGCATCTAACCTGTCCAATGCCGTCAGAATTTTATATTGTTCTATGAGATCCCCTCTCATTCTTCTAAATTCCATATAAGCCTAGTCAATCCAGTCTTTCTTCATATGTCAGTCCTGCCATCCCGGGAATCAGTCTGGTGAACCTTCATTGCACTCCCTCAATAGCAAGAATGTCCTTCCTCAGATTAGGAGACCAAAACTGTGCATAATATTCTAGGTATGGCCTCACTAAGGCCCCTGTACAACTGCAGTAAGACCTCCCTGCTCCAATACTCAAATCCTCTCGTTATGAAGGCCAACATGCCATTTGCGTTCTTCACCGCCAGCTTTAGCTGAATGCCAACTTTCAATGACTGATGTACCATGACACCAGGTCATATTACACCTCTCTTTTGCCTAATCTGTCACCATTCAGATAATCTGCCTTCCCCTGTTTTTACCAACAAAGTGTATAACCTCATATTTATCTACATTATAATGCATCTGCCATGCATTTGCCCACTCACCTAACCTGTCCAAGTCACCCTGCAGCCTCTTAGCATCCTCCTCACAGCTCACACTGCCACCCAACTTAGTGTCATCTGCAAACTTGGAGATATTACATTCAATTCCTTTATCCAAATCATTAATACATATTGTAAATAGCTCAACCTATCTTCATAAGTCAACCCCGTCATCTCCGGAATCAACCTAGTGAACCATCTCTGAACAGCCTCCAATGCAAGTATATCCTTCCTTACATACGGAGTCCAAAATTTCACGCAGTACTCCAGATGTGGCCTCACCAATACCCTGTACGGTTGTAGCAGGTCTTTGCTGCTTTTATAATCTATCCCCCTTGCAATAAAGGCCAACATTCCATTTGCCTTCCTGATTACTTGCTGTACCTGCATACTAACTTATTGTTTCATGCACATTGACCCCCAAGTCCCTCTGTACTGCAGCACTTTGCAATTTTTCTCCATTTAAATTATAATTTGCATTTCTATTTTTTCTACCAAATTTTCCCACATTATACTCCATTTGCCAAATTTTTGCCTACTCACTTAGCTTGTCTATATCCCTTTGCAGATTTTTTGTGTCCTCACAATTTGTTTTCCCACCATCTTTGTATCATCAGCAAACTTGGCTACCTTACACTCGGCCCCTTCATCCAAGTCATTAATATAGATTGTAAATAGTTGAGGCTCCAGCACTGATCCCTGCGGCATCCCACTAGTTACTGTTTGCCAACCGGAAAATGACCCATTTATCCCGACTCTGTTTTCAGTTAGTCAGCCAATCCTCTATCCATGCTAATATATTACCCCCAACCCAGTGAACTTTTATCTTGTGCAGTAACCTTTTATGTGACATCTTATCGAACACCTTCTGGAAATCCAAATACACCATATCCACTGGTTCCCCCTTATCCAGCCTGCTCGTTACATCCTCAAAGAACTCCAGCAAATTTGTCAAACATGATTTCCCTTTCATAAAACCATGCTGACTCTGCCTGATTGAATTATGTTTTTCCAAATGACCTGCTACTGCTTCCTTAATTATCGACTCCAGCATTTTCCCAATGTTAGGCTAACTGGTCTATAGTTTGCTGCTTTTTGTCTGCCTCCTTTTTTAAATAGAGGCGTTACATTTGTGGTTTTCCAATCCGCTGGGACTGCCCCAGAATCCAGGGAACTTTGGTAGATTATAACCCATGCATCCACTATCTCTGCAGCCACTTCTCTTAAGAGCCTAAGATGTAAGCCATCAGGTCCAGGGGATGTACGCCTTTCATCCCATTATTTTCCCGAATACTACTTCTTTAGTGATAGTGACTGTATCATCACTCCCTCCCTATAGACCCTTGATTATCCACTATTGGGATGTTTTTAGTGTCTTCTAGAGTGAAGACCGATACAAAATATTTGTTCAACATCGCTGCCATTTTCCTGTTCTCCATTATTAATTCCCCAGTCTCATTCTATTGGAGACCCAATATTTACTTTAGCCACTCTTTTCCTTTTTATGTACCGTAGAAACTCTTATTATCTGTTTTTATATTCCACACTAGTTTACTTTCGTAATCTACTTTCCCTGTCTATCATTTTTTAGTCGTTCTTTGCTGGCTTTTATAAGTTTCCCAATCCTCTGGCCTCCTACTAGTCTTGGCCACAGTGTATGCCCTTGTTCTCAATTTGATACCATCCCTTATTTCCTTATTTAGCCATGGATTGTTATCCCTTCTCTTACAGTCTTTCCTTCTCATTGAGATATATTTTTGTTGCGAGTTATGAAATATCTCCTTAAATGCTCATTAACCGTCCCATACTTTAATCTATTTTCCCAATCCACTTTAGCCAACTCTGCATTCATACCTTTGTAGTCTCCTTTATTTAAGCTTAGGGCACTGGTTTGAGATTCAACTTTCTCACCCTCCAACTGAATTTGAAATTTAACCATGTTATGGTCACTCATTCCGACAGGATTCCTTACTAGGAGATCATTTATTAATCCTGTCTCACTACACAGTACCAGATCTAAGGTAGTCTGCTCCCTGGTTGGTTTTGCAACGTACTGTTCAAGGAAACTATCCCGGATACACTCTATGAACTCTTCCTTAAGGCTACCCTGGCAATTTGCTTCATCCAATCACTACGATCGTTAAAATTGGCAATGATTATTGCCATTCCTTTTTTACAAGCCTCCATTATTTCTTGATTTATACTCCGTCCAACAGTGTAGCTACTTTTAGGGAGCCTATAGACTACGCTCTAGCAACTTAACTCCAGCACGGTCTCTCTGGGAGTCCACCATCGTTTGCAGACTGGTAATGATGGGCTCCATGGTGTGCGCAGAGCTCTGCACAATGCTGGAGGCAGGCTCCTTAACATTGCCGACAGGCTCTCGGGCACCTTTGCCATTGCACCTATGATATCAGAGTGCATGGCCATCACTCTTTGTGTGAATGCCTCCCCATCGAGGTCCCCATCTGAATCCTGTGGAGCAGAACGCGAACGTGGCGATGGCAGAAGTCAGAGCACACGTGGCAACCACTGAGACTGCGTGAGAGCAATCTGAGGCTGGATGCAGAACCTTGGGAACCATCTCCCTGGAGGGCATGTTCGCATTGATGCGGTTGAGGACCTCGATGGGGAAACATTCACACAAAGGGTGATGGCCATGCACTCTGACATCATAGGTGTAATGGCAAAGGTGCCCGAGATTGCATGACAGCATCAAAACGTTGCATAGCATTTAGGTGAGACTGCGTGAGAGCAGTCTGATTTTTCCATGCCACCAACCATTGTCTTCATTACAGCACTAAGACATTGAGTTGCTTCCACCTGTGCTGCAATGGAAGCTGCCACGTCTTCCATGACGCGTCATGAGGTCTGGATCCGCACGGTCTCTCTGGGAGTCCACCATCGTCTGCAGATTGGCAATGATGGGCTCCATGGTGTGCGAGCTCTGCGCAATACTGCAGGCAGGCTCCTTACCACTGCCGAGAGGCTCTCGGGCACCTTTGCCATTGCACCTATGATGTCAGAGTGCATGGCCATCACGCTTTGTGTGAATGCCATCGAGATCCTCAACTGAATCCTGTGGAGCAGAACTCGATGCGAACGTGCCCTCCGGGGAGATGGCTCCCGAGGTTCCCTTTCCCCTGGGCTTTGCTGCAGCCCGCTAGACCCCAGTGCATCACCCAGTGCAGACCCCTCTACTAGCCTAACCTCTAAGGAACGTGTAGTGCCAGTATCTGTGCTGGTGCCCATGGGTGAGAGAAGCAATGATGTAGTGCTCAGCTCTTCCTCCTGCTCTTAACTCCCCCCAGAATGTCTTGTGGGGGGGCTCTGGTGCAGGATCGACAGCTTCTGTCTGGGTATCTAAAAGCATAAATGGCACAAGACTTGCATTAAGGTGAGGGCAGTGGGGCAGGAATGGAGCAAGGAATGCAGACAGTATCAGGAGCTGGAAAGTGGTAAATCTTCTGATGTGGGGGTGGGGCAGGGGGAAGAGGTGTGGTATCGACATCTCCGCCGGCCATGGCCCACTACCTACGGGCACTCGCTCATCAAGGTCAGAGAGGGGCCGCAGTTCAAGTTCCCCATCTCCAGTCCTTTACTGCTCCTGTCTATTACATGCTATCTTGGCCTGCAAAAGAAAGGAACTCGCTTGATTAAGAGTCCAGCTATGCATGTGGAAGATATGCCTGCCATGGTTGAATAGCTGTGAACGTAGGCAAGGCATGAGATGAGGATGTGAATGTGAGTATCTGAAGATGCTTGGTGGTTGAGTGGTGTGGAAATGGTGATTTGCATAATGTGCAGAAATAAAGGTTGAGAGGCTGATATGGAGGAGGTGTGGAAGCTTGTACTCATCTTCACCACCCGACATAGGTCACTGAATTTTTTGCGGCACTGGGTGAGGCTTCTCTGCACCACAGTGCTGGCCGCCACCTCCCGGGCCACATCTTGCCACATGGCACGGAACACCTTCGGTGATGGCCTCCTTCCCGATGCAGGGAACAAGGACTCCCTCCTGGTCTCCAGTGCCCTGCCAATGCCTCCAGAGCTACCTCGTTGAATCTTGTGGCCCTTTCCCTTGAAGGGGGATTAGCAGCAGCCATTTCACAATCTTCCTCTGCTCCAGAGATCACTGACTGAAGTGCAGCAATGCTGGAAATGAGCAGCAGCAGGTTGACATGACCTCCCCTTTAAGAGCCAGATCGAGCTGGAGTCAAGGATTGAAGGCTGATTGCTGAATGGAACTCAGCTGTAATTGGGTAAGAGGCTGTGAGTAGCACCCCTGCAGTGCCCAGCTGAGGCCATTAGCGCCTCAGTTATCGCCCCCCCCTTCACACTGGGCGAAAGCAGCCAATATTCCATAATTTGGCAAGGCATCTCACTGGATGCTAAATTTTCTAAAAGTAAAAAATTACCGTCCATTCATGGGATATGGGCATCGCTGGCAAGACTGGCATTTATTGCCCAACCTAATTGCCTTTGAGACGATGGAGGGTAAGCTCTTTCTTGAACCACTTCAGTCATGTGGTGAAGGTATTCCCACAATGCTGTTAGTAGGGAGTTCCAGGATTTTGACCCAGCGACAATGAAGGAATGGCGGTATATTTCCATGTCAGGATGGTGTGTGACTTGGAGGGAAACTTGGAACTCCCATGCGCCTGCTGCCCTTGTCCTTCTAGGTGATGTAGGTCGCGGGTTTCGGAGGTGCTGTCGAAGTAGCCTTGACATGTTGCAGCAGTGTATCTTGCAGGTGGTTCACACTGCAACCAAGGTGTGCCAGTGGTGGAGGGGTTAAATATTTAAGGTGGTGGATCAAGTGGGCTGCTTTGTCCTGGATAGTGTCGAGCTTCTTGAGTGTTGTTGGAGCTGCACTCATCCAGGCAAGTGGAAAGTATTCCATCAAACTCTGACTTTTGCCTTGTAGAAGGTGGAAAGATTTTGGGGAGTCAGGAGGTGAGTCACTCGCTGCAGAATACCCAGCCTCTGACCTGCTCTTGTAGCCACAATATTTATGTGGCTGGTCCAGTTAAGTGTCTGATCAATGGTGACGGCCAGGAGGTTAATGGTGGGAGATTTGACAATGGTAATGCCATTGAATGTCAAGGTAAGATGGTTAGACTCTTTTGTTGGAGATGGTCATTGCCTGGCACTTGTGAGGCATGAATGTTACTTGCCACCATCAGCCCAAGCCTTAATGTTGTCCAGGACTTGTTGCATGCGTACATGGACTGCTTCATTTTCTGGGGAGTTGCGAATGGAACTGAACACTGTAATCATTAACGAGCATCCCCACTTCTGACCTTATGATGGAGGGAAGTTCATTGATGAAGCAGCTAAAGATGTTTGGGCCGAGGACACTGCCCTGAGGAACTCCTGCAGCAATGTCCTAGGGCTGAGATGATTGGCCTCTAACAACCACAACCATCTTCCTTTGTGCTCGGTATGACTCCAGCCAGTGAAGAGTTTCCCCCTGATTACAAGACAACGAGATAGAAGTTTTTAACATTGTGAAAAGATAGGACGATGTAGATAGAAGCAGTTTCCAGTAGTTGAGGAACCATAAATTCAATGTTAAATAAGAGATTTAGAACAGAGGGCAGAAGAAACTCAGAGAGTTATGAGGCTGTGGAATTTACTTGCAGGGTTAGTGGATGAGGCAGAAACTGTGTCAACAATTAGGATTAGACTACATAGGTTGCTGAAGGGAAAGGAGTTGAAAGGTTCCGGACAGGGCGGTTAAATGTGATTAGAACTATACGTTGATATGGAGAGTAAATGGGACAGGAACTGGTTGGGTTGAATGGTCTGTTTCTGTGTTTACGTTGAAAGTGCAGCAAGAAACAGGCCAATTGGTCCAACTGGTCTGTTTATGATTCACAAAGGACCCCCCTGACCCCTCTTCATCTAACCCGAGCAAAATATCCTTCAATTCCTTTCTCCTTCATTTAAACTTTCTCTTAAGTATATCTATGCTATTCACCTCAATGACTCCCTGTGGTAGCAGTTCCACATTCTCACCACTCTCTGTTGAAGAGGTTTCTCCTGAATTTCCGATTGGACTTATTAGTGACAATCTTATATCTATGGCCTCTAGTTTTGAACTCCCTCAGAAGTGGAAACATCTTCTCTATATCTACCCTATCGAAACCTTTCATGATTTTAAAGACCTCCATTAGGTCACCCCTCAGCCTTCTCTTTTATAAAGAAAAAGCCCCAGGCTGTTCAGCCTTTGCCGAGAAATATATTCTCTCAGTTCTGGTATCATCCTTGGGGATCTTTTTTGCACCTTCTCCAGTGCCTCTGTATCCTTTTTATAATATGACCAGAACTGTGCACAGTACTTGTAAGTCACTAGATTGATTCATGCGATGAGAGATTATCTAACATGAGCCTATACTCTCTGGAGTCCAGAAGAATGGGAGGTGATCTCGTTGAAACATTCAAGATTCTGAAGGGGATTGACAGGGTAGATGCTGAGAGGTTGTTTCCCCTGGCTGGAGAGTCTAGAACTAGGGGTCACAGTCTCAGGATAAGGGGTAGGTCATTTAAGACAGAGATGAGGAAGATATTCTTCACTCAGGGGATTGTGAATCTTTGGGATTTTCTACCCCAGAATTGAAGGCTGAGACAGATAGATTTTTGGAGTCTAGGGGAATCAAAGGATATGGGGATCGGGCGGGAAAGTGGAGTTGAGGTCGATGCTCAGCCATGATCTTATTGAATGGCGGAGCAGGCTCGAGGAGCCGAATGGCCTACTCCTGCTCCTAATTCTTATGTTCCTATGTTCTTCGACCTCTATGTATTCAGTCATTGAATGGAGGGGTATCCATTTTACCAAAGTGAGCAGTAAAATATTATTTTCAATTGCCTTTACTTAAATCCTAATGAAATGATCGATATTACAGGGACAATCCAGATGGCTACAATTGTGAAAAGTTGAGGAAGGGAAAGAATCATTATACAACCATATTCCTCGCACTTTTTTGTTGTACTGGGAAGTGGGCGTCGCTGGCAAGGTCGGCATTTATTGCCCATCCTTAATTGCCCTTGAGAAGGTGGTGGTGAGCCGCCTCTTGAACCGTTGCAGTCTGTGTGGTGAAGGTGCTCCCAGAGTGCTGTTAGGGAGGTGTCATGTATCTCACTTTACTGTATATAACTGTATCTTACCATGCTATACATGACTGTAACTGGATATGACCTGTAACAATAAGCATACCTTACCACCAGGGGTGCACTTGCAGGAGACACTCTATACCTGTCCCACTGTGGTATATAAAGGGAGGTCTCAGGCAAGTGCAGGACTGGAGAGCTGGAATTAAAGGTGCAGGTCCTGAGTGACCTTGACTTCAGCATATGTCACGTGTAAGTCAGTATATTAGAGTCAGGACTTAACAGTGGCGACGAGTTACGGGATCACAGAATCCACAGAATGGCTACCAACAGCTCAGATGAGAAATACAATGCTGGAGACAATTGGGATGACTTTATAGAAAGGCTCCAGCAAAGCTTTGTGACCAAAGACTGGCTGGGCGACGATAAGGCAGACGAGAAGAGCCCATCTCTTGACCAGCTGTGGCTCGAAAACATACGCTTTAATGAAAAACCTGCTGGCACCCGAGAAACCTGCAAGCAAGTCGTTTGAGGAGCTGAGCACACTGGTGAGAGACCACCTGAAGCCAGCGAGCAGACACAGGTTCTACAACTACAGACGCTGTGTGGGCCAAAGCGTACCCGACTTCGTGGCGGAACTTCGGAGGCTGGCTAGTTCATGTGAGTTCCCCAATGAACTAAGGAGAGAAGTACTGAGAGACTTTTTTATTGAAGGAATAGGCCACGCGGGCATATTCCCAAAGCTGAAAGAGACTAAGAACTTGATTCTAGAGGCAGAAGCACTGGTCGCACAGACGTTCTTGGCAGGCGAAGAAGAAACGAGACTGATCTATACTTCGGGTATGACAACCAATGAGGCATCGGAACAAGGGGTTCACATTGTGAAACAAACCGCTACCCCCACACACAGACAAAGGCAGGAGAGCAGGCCTTCAACAGCAGACAGTGGCGCCAGAAGCCATCAAAATCAAGGGCCACATGAACGGCCAATCACACCTCATCAACCCACAATGCGAGCAATCAACAACAGATTGCGAGAAGCTCACGGGAGATCAGCCAGATGCAGCTCATCCTTCGGAAACAATGGAAACGGTTTGTGTTGGAGATGTGGGGAAAGGCACTCAACCAGGGTATGTTGATTTCAGCATGCCGCTTGCAGAAACTGCAACTACACAGGGCATCTGGCTCATATGTGCAGAAAAACAGCAGCTCGGCTGGTATACGAATCGGAAGGATTGTAAAGCGGACCAGAAGACTGTTGGAACAGTGCACGGGACACCAAGGTACAGCGGGTTAACACGATCAATGTCCACTGTTCTTACACCAAGATGCCTCCAATTATGAGGAGGATTCTACACAACGGGATACCCGTCAACATGGAACTGGACACGGGGGCCAGTCAATCCCTCATGAGCATTCAACAATTTGAACAGCTGTGGCCGCACAAAAGCAACAGACCAAAATTCACAAAGATCGACACCAAACTAAGGACCAATACTAAAGAAATCGTCCCAGTCCTTGGCAGCGCCATGCTCTCAGTCATACACAAAGGGATGGTGCACCAACTTTCCCTGTGGATTGTCCCCGGGGATCTCCCAGCCCTGTTGAGGAGAAGCTAGCTAGCAGAACTTAATTGGAAATGGGATGATGTTCACGCCATGTCGTCAGAGGAACGGATCTCCTGCTTAACAGTTCTAAGCCTTTTTGAACATCTTTTTCAGCCAGGTGTGGGCACCTTCAAAGGGGCTAAAGTTAGAATCTACATCACACAGAATGCCAGACCGGTCCATCACAAGGCTAGAGCTGTGCCTTATGTGATGAGGGAAAAGATTGAAAACGGACTGGACCAACTTCTGCGGGAAGGCATAATTTCTCCCGTGGAATTCAGCGACTGGCAAGCCCCATCGTCCCCGTCATGAAGCCTGATGGATCCGTGCGAATCTGTGGAGATTACAAGTCTACCATAAACAGAGTTTCCCTACAGGACCAATACCCGCTGCCCAGAGCGGAGGACCTATTTGCCACGTTGGCTGGAGGAAAACTTTTCTCGAAACTAGATCTCACATCTGCGTATATGACGCAAGAACTGACCGAAGAGTCTAAGCTACTCACCACCATCAACACACATCGAGGCTTTTTTGTGCCCATTCGACATCAGGTCGGCAGCTGCTATATTCCAGCGCAACATGGAAAGTCTGCTCAAGTCCATCCCGGGGACGGTTGTGTTTCAAGATGACATACTCATCACGGGCAGGGACACTGACTCTCATCTCCGCAATCTTGAGGAAGTACTAAGTCGATTGGATTGGGTCAGCCAAAGAGTTAAGAAATCCAAGTGTCCGTTTCTTGCGCCTGAGGTTGAATTTTTGGGCAGAAGGATTGCCGCTGATGGAATCCGCCCACCCGAATCCAAAACCGAAGCGATTCGCCTGGCACCCACATCCCGGAATGTCTCGGAACTGCGCGCCTTTCTCGGGTTACTCAATTACTTTGGAAACTTTATGCAGAACTTGAGCACGCTGCTGGAGCCTCTCCACGTGCTACTCAGAAAGGGGTGCGATTGGTTTTGGGGGGGATGTCCAAGAACGCGACTTCAATAAGGCACGCAACCTTCTATGTTCCAAGAGTGTTTTAGCTTTTTTTGACCCAGGTAAAAAGTTAGTCCTTATGTGTGATGCGTCAGCATATGGGGTCGGGTGCGTTTTACAGCACGTCAATGATGCGGGTAAATTGCAGCCCGTTTGTGCCTCCAGGTCGCTCTCGCGGGCGGAGCACGGGTACGATATAGTTGAGAAGGAGGCGCTCGCGTGCGTGTATGGTGTCAAAAAGATGCACATTTTCGGGGCCAATTTTGGGTTAGAAACCGACCACAAACCCCTGACATCCCTACTATCCGAGTGCAAGGCAATCAACGCCAACGCCTCGGCGCGCATCCAGCAGTGGACAATCATTCTGGCGGCTTACGACTACACGATAAGGCACAGACCAGGCACAGACAACTGTGCCAACGCGCTTAGCAGGCTACCCCTGGCGACCACAGAAGGGTCGGACGAACAGGACTGTGAGATGGTCATGGCAATCAATGCCTTTGAATCCACAGGTTCGCCCAGAATTCCAAAGATTCACAACCCTCAGAGATTGCAGAGATAGGGAGCAGCGAGGCCATGGAGGGATTTGTAAACAGGGGTGAGAATTTTAAAATCGAAGCTTTGTTTAACCGGGAGCCAATGTAGGTCAGTGAACACAGGGGTGCTGGGCTATGTTCCCTGTCATTTTGTTTGGCCCTGTTCAGCCCCTTTAAGTGGCTGTGCGGACCATTCAAATTATCGCGCATGTGTGGTTGTTACATTGAAATGCCGTCTGCGCGGGTTCCCTGTAGCAGTACGCGGCCATGGCCACGCATCTAACCGGAAACACAGGGGTGAGCGGGACTTGGTGCGAGTTAGGACACGGGCAGCCGAGTTTTGGATCACCTCAATTGTACGTAGGAGGCCAGCCAGGAGTGCTTTGGAATAGTTAAGTCTAGAGGTAACAAGGGCATGGATGAGGGCTTCAGTAGCAGATGAGCTGAGATGGGGCGGGGGTGGGCGGGCGAGGGGAGAACTGCAATGTTACGGAGGTGGAAATAGGCAGTCTTAGGGCTTTGCTCTTCCCAATATTTAATTGGAGAAAATTTCTGCTCATCGAGAACTGGATGTCGGACAAGCAGTCTGACAATTTAGAGACAGTGGAGTGGTCAAGAGAAGTGGAGCTGGAGGTTGTCAGCATTCATGTGGAAACTGATGTGGTGTTTTTGGATGATGTTGCCAAGGGGCAGCATGTAGATGAGGCATAGGATGGGGCTAAGGATAGATCCTTGGGGGGCACCAGAGATAACAATGTCTGAGTGGGAAGAGAAGCCATTGCAGGTGATTCTTTGGCTACAATTAGATAAGAATAGAACCAGGTGAATGCAGTCCCACCCAGCTGGATGCCAGTGGAGAGGTGTTGTAGAAGGCTGGAGCGGTTAACCGTGCCAAAGGCTGCAGACAGGCCAAGAAGAATGAGGAGGGATAATTTACCTTTGTCAGAGTCACATAGGATGTCATTTGAGACTGTGGCAAGGACAGAAACCTGATTGGACGGATTCAAACGCGGAGTTCTGGGAAAGATGGGCATGGATTTGGGTGGCGACAACATGTTCCAAGGACTTTGGAGAGGAAAGGGAGGTAGGAGATGGGGTTTGCAAGGCCGGAGGAGTTCAGTTGTTTTTTTGTGGAGTGGTGATGGCAGATTTTAAGGAGGGGGACAGTACCTCAGGAGAGAGAACCGTTAACACTATCAGCTAACATAGGAGTCAGAAAAGGAAGTTGGGTAGTCAGTTTGGTGGGAATAGGGTCAAGGGAGCAGGAAGTAGGTCACGTGGACAAGATGAGTGAAGAGAGGTCATGAAGGGTGATGGGAGAGAAACTGGAGAGAGACGAGTGTTCAGGGATAGGATGGGGGGAACCTTAGAGGAAGTTTACCCCGGTGGGCTAGGGGAGGAAGGGAAGTGGCAGAGGCAGCTGATCGGATGGTCTCAATTAGAGGCAAAGAAGTACATGAGCTCCTCGCACTTGTTGGAGGCGAGTGTGGAGGAGGCAGAGGAGAGGGGTTTACGAAGACGGTTTGCAGTAGTGAAAGGAAGCCAGGGATTATCTTTGCATTCCAGAATTATCCTGGAATAATGAGCAATTTTGGCAGAGCGAGCAGGACCCGATAGTGCTTTACGTGGTCCAGTCAGATCTGGCGGTGAATGGCTAAACCAGTTGTCCGCCACATCCGTTCAAGTCTGAAATTAGTCCTTGGACTGAAGGGAGCGAAGATGAGGACCATACCAGGGGAATGGCTAAGGTGTGAGAGAGTAATAGTTTCAATCAGGACTAGGCCATCAAAGGTGGTGGTGAGGATGTGGTTGAGCACTTCGGTAGCAGCAGAAATGTCCTGGTGAATGGACGGCCTAAGGCTGGCATAATTGGGATTTTGTAAGTGAATTGTGATCTCTTGTGGGGGCCTTGAAACATTGCCTGATACCCGAGAATGATTCTCCTCAGTCTGATCAATTTCACTTGCCCTACCCAACTCTTTCCTCCCCTGTTTAAACTGCGGGGGGGATGAAATTACATCTGCATAATACATGATATGAAAAACTCACTCAACAATCAAGTGCCATTAAGTTAAACCGGAACCTGTTTTTACATTGAAGGTTAAGCTAACCTGGGCTGGGTTTTTGGCATCCAGTATCTGCAGAATAAGTAATTCCCATCTGCGTTGATTAAATGCGGTATGTCCCTGTAAAACACGCCTTGAGGTGTCACCCGGTCATCCGGTTCCTGCGACTTCCCAAGGCAACACCAATAGCAACAGTGTGATTTAGCACACATCTCGTTAAAAGAGGGAGACAGAACAAGTCGACGAGTTACATCTTCCTTCTTTCTTTGAACGATTAAGAAACATTGTAGCCATAATAACTCTCCATGGAGTCACGCCCTTTGCCCCGGTGACACATCACAATCCATGTGTGAAACACACGCCACAGAACACAGCACCAACCTCAAATTATTACACGTAACGGATCGCGAAACAATCAGACAACACACGGGAATTCTTATTGCTATATCAAGACGCGCCTGCTTTTTGTTTCAAGTCCCTTCACCCTCACTTGCCCACAAACCCCCTAAAAGCCTGTTAAGACGGTCTTTAAAAAAAACGCTCCCTTCCCTCTCACTCAGAATTGCAGAGTGTGAAACCAGAGCGACTGCCTCCTTTGCTAATTTGGTACTTTGTTTCAAAAAGAGGGAGAGAGACAGACCCGGGTACAAGGAGAAGGCAGCATTTTGTGCTCATGTATGTACACACGCCAGCTTTCGTCCCAACCTTGAATAAATAAGGACACATCACACACTACACTGATGAATCCAATACATTAACCCCAGACACAACTATTTTTAACATAACTTTAAATCAAGTGCCCCCTTTTGGTGAGGTTAATTAGGAATCCAGATGTAGATAATTGGGAATCCAGATTTGGCTAATTGAAAATCCAGATGTGGTTAATTGCATATCTGATTAGTAGATTTTTAAAATGTGTAATAGACTGTCATTGGGCACGTAATCTCAATATTCCTGTTCACATAGGACATGCATGTGAACTTTAACCTTTCTGTTGGTAAAAAAGTGAGATGAGAAGCAGAATGTGCAAGTGTTTTTTTGATCGTTGTGCATGCTTTACTTCCTTGGTTACTGAATGGTAGCAGATATTTGTTAAGTCAAGTACATTTACCTGTATTGGATGTAACTAGCTAAAACAGTGTCACCCACAGCTGTGGCTACTCAACGGTTTCTACTGGACAGCACTGGGCTAGACAAAACATACTCCACTGTCAGAACCAGAGGCTGGTGGAAATCAGCTTTGCAGAGAGTAATGGGCAAGTCACCTTCTAAAGAAAAGAAAGACAATTTTGGGCGAGAAATTTATTTGAATAGCGGCAGCCGTTAGTGCCCAAGAGGGGCGCTAACGCACTGCTAAGTGCTTACCTGCCGAGTGCCGTGCTAACAGCGCCTCCCGTGAACCTGAGTGCAGGTGTGGCTGTGCCCTCTAGCGCCACCCACTTGCTGACATCAGTGACTGTGCAACGCCCTGTTAGTGCCCAGACACGAACTTCAGTGGGATCGCCTGCCTTACCGCCTGGCACTAATCGCGGCAGAAAAAGCAGGCGTTCACAGCTGTCAGAGAAGCTCCCGGGGCGCTAATTAAAGGGATGAGCAGTTGGGTCTTTATGAGTTAAGAAACTCAGATGTGCTTGCACTTTATTTCCATTGATTTCACTTTCTTTACTGTCTAACGCGCTTCCTGATGTTCAAATTAGCTCCCTTGCATTTGTTTCTAAGTGTTCAGGTGCTCCAGCTAACTTCCACTTTAAGCACCAGGATGCTGGTATTGCAGCACCAGAACTTCGTTAGCGTCCCGCGCCAGCGCCCCGTGATTCCAGTTTAGCGCCCTAAGAGAAGTGTGGAACGCTTCCCTTAGTGCGTCACTCCACTCTTGGGGCTGGATTTTCATAGAAACATAGAAATCTACAGTGCAGAGGAGGCCATTTTGGCCCATCATGTCAGCGCCGACCGACAAAGAACCACACGGCTCTCGGTCAGCAGCCCTGAAGGTTACATATAAACCGATGAACAATGAACAATGGTGGGAAGGTAAAGGGCATCTGGCCAACCAGTCCGTCCTACACAACTATGGCACCTCTTGCACCGCAACATTCTGTAGTCCACCCCAAGCAGAGCCATGCGATCTCCTGGGAGAGACAGAAAACCAGGTTAAAACCCAGGCCAACTGGGGAAAAAATCTGGGAAAATTCCTCTCCGACCAATCCAGATGATCGAAACTAATCCAGGAGATCACTCTCATTGTATTCGATTCCCTGCAGTACTTACCATCGTATCTGCGCCAGCCAACAAGAGGTTATCCAGTCTAATCCCACTTACCAGCTCTAGGTCCTGCAGGTGACGGTACTTCAAGTGCCCATCCAAGCACCTTTTAAATGTGGTGAGGGTTTCTGCCTCTACCACCCTTCCAGGCAGTGAATTCCAGACCCCCACTATCCTCTGTGTGAAGAAGCATCCCCTCAAATCCCCTCTGAATCTTCCACCAACCACCTTAAAACTATACACCCTCGTAATAGATCCCTGCACTAAACAAAATAGGCTCTTGCTATATACTATATCGAAGCCCCTCAAAATTTTATACACCTCAATGAGATCTCCTCTCAGCCTCCTCTGTTCCCAAGAGAGCAAACCCAGCCTATCCAATCTGTCCTCATAGCTAAGATTCTCTATTCCAGGCAGCATCCTCGTAAATTTCCTCTGCACCCTCTCCAGTGCAATCACGTCCTTCCTATAATACGGTGACCGTATTCCAGCTGTGGCATAACCAGAGTATTATACAATTTAAGCATAACCTACCTGCTCTTATATTCTATGCCTTGACCAATAAAGGCAAGCATTCTGTATGCCTTCTTAACCACCTTATCCACCTGGCCTGCTACTTTCAGGGATCTGTGGACAAGCACTCCAAGGTCCCTTTGTTTGGCCTGAGCGGTCCGGATCTCCTCCTTGAATGCCTCCCACTGTTCTGACACTAATTTACCTACAAGTAGCTGTTTCCAGTCCAGTGTGGCCAAATCACTTCTCAACTTAGAAAAGTTAGCTTTTCCCCAATTTGGGACTTCCAAGTGGCCTATCATTTAATGTGTATACCCTTTCTTTAGTCACCCTCCCCAAGTGCATTACCTCATACTTCTCCGAATTAAATTCCATTTGCCACTGTTCTGCCCACCTGACCAGTAGATTGATATCCTCCTGCATTCCATGACTATCCTCTTCATTATCAACCACGCAGCCAATTTTAGTATCATCTGCAAACTTCTTAATCATACCCTTATATTCAAATCTAGATCATTGATGTATACCACAAAAAGCAAGGGACCCAGTACTGAACCCTGCAGAACCCCACTGGAAACATCCTTCCAGTTAGAAAAACATCCATCAACCATTACCCTTTGCTTCCTGCCTCTGAGCCAATTTTGGATCCAACTTGCCACTTTGCCCTGGATCCCATGGGCTTTTACATTCATGACCAGTCTGCCATGTGGGACCTTATCAAAAAGTTTAGCTAACCTACACGATCTTCGCTTAACAAATCCATGCTGACTGTCCCTGATTAATCCTTGTCTTTCTAAATGTAGATTTATCCTGTGTTTCAGGATTTTTTCCAATAATTTTCCCACCACTGAGGTTAGGCCGACAGGCCTGTAATTACTCGGCCTATCCCTTTCTCCCTCCTTAAAAAGGGTACCACATTAGCAGTCCTCTGGCACTATGCCCAAATCCAAAGAGCACTGGAAAATGATGGTCAAGGCCTCTGCTATTTCCTCTTTTACTTCACTCAACAGCCTGGGATGCATTTCATCCGGGCCTGTGGACTTATCTACTTTCAAAGCTCTTAATACCTCTTCTCTCACTATGTTTATTTCATCCAGAATTTCACACTCCTCCTCGATAACAGTATCTGCATTGCCCCTTTCCTTTGTGAAAACACGCAAAGTATTCATTCAGAATCACACCAACATTTTTCGCCTCCATTACCCTCATGGTCTCTAATAGGCCCTACCCTTTCTTTAGTTATCCTCTTGCTCTTAATATATTTATAGAACATCTTTGGGTTTTCCTTAATTTTACTTGCCAAGAATTTTTCATGCTCTCTCTTAGCATCCCTAATATCCTTTTTAATTTTGCCTCTGAACTTTCTATATTCCTCCAGAGATGACATACGCTTCCCTTTTTTTCTTTATCCTCTCCTGTAAGTCCCTAGACATCCAGGGGGCTCTAGAATTGTTATTCCCAGCCTTTTTCTTTAAGGGCACATGTTTGGCCTGAGCGGTCCGGATCTCCTCCTTGAATGCCTTCCACTGTTCTGACACTGATTTACCTACAAGTAGCTGCTTCCAGTCCACTGTGGCCAAATCACTTCTCAACTTAGAAAAGTTAGCTTTTCCCCAATTTGGGACTTTTATTCCTGGTCTATCCTTATCCTTATCCATAACTACCTTGAATCCCACTGAATTGTGGTCACTGGCACCCAAGTGTTCTCCCACTAATACCCCTTCCATCTGCCCAGCTTCATTCCCCAAAACTAAATCCAAAATCGCCCCCTCCCATGTTGGGCGTGTTACATACTGACTAAAAAATGTCCTCTATACCCTTCACACTATATTTGTCCCAATTTGTATTAGGATGGTTGAAATCCCCTACTATTACTGATCTATGGTTTTTGGACATTACAGAAATTTGCCTACATATTTGCTCTTCTATCTCCCACTGTTTGGGGTCTTTACTACACGCCCAGCAGGGTGATCGACCCTTTATTTTTCAGTTCGACCCATATGGCCTCATTTGATGATCCCTCTAACATATCATCTCTCTTCACAGCTGTAATAGTTTCTTTAATCTTGGAATATTGAGCTGCCAAACCTGCCCTTCTTTCAGCCATGTAATGGCTATAATATCATACTCCCAAGTGTCTCCCTGTGCTCTCAGCTCATCCACCATATTTGCTATCCTCCTTGCATTGAAGTATATACCATTTAGCACAGGAAGACCTCCTTGATTACTACTTACCAACCCTTGTTTCCTCTGTCTTACAGATTCACTTTCTACATTCTTGCTTTCCAATTTTAGCTTTATTTCCTTCCTCATTGAATTTTTTCTCAGGTTCCCATCGCCCTGCCAAGCTAGTTTTAACTCTCCGCGGCAGCAGTAGCAAATCTCCTCGTGGGGATATTGGTCCCGGTGCTGTTGAGGTGCAACCCGTCCGGTTTGTACAGGTCCCATCTCCCCCAGAAGCGGTCACAATGCTTGAGGAATTTAAAGCCCTCCCTCCAACACCAACTTTCTAGTCATGCATTCGTCCTCTCTATCCTTCTATTCTTGCGCTCATTAGCACGTGGCACCGATAGTAACCGTTGAGGCCCTACCCTTTATTTTTCTCCTAGCTCCTTAAATTCTGCTTGCAGGATCTCATCCATCTTTCTACCGATGTCATTGGTCTCGAAATGGACCACGACCTCCAGCTGTTTACCCCTCCCCCAGAATGCCCTGCGTCCGCTCTGTAACATCCTTGACCGTGGCACCAGGGAGGCACCATATCATCCTAGAGTCATGTCTATGGCCGCAGAAACGCCTCTCGATTCCTCTAACTATTCAATCCTCTACAACTACAGCTCTGTTATTCTTCATCCCCCCCCCCCCCCATTGCAGCTGAGCCACACGTGGTGCCTTGGACCAAGCTCTGGCTGCACTCCCCAGAGGCACCATCGCCCTCACCAGTGCTGAAAAGAGAATATTGGTTGGAAAGCGAGATGGACTCAGTGGGGGACTCCTGCACTACCTGCCCAGCATTCTTCCGCTGTCTGGTGATCACCCACTTCCCTTTTACCTGCATGCTTTTAAGCTGCGGGGTGACCACCTCCTGAAACATGCTATCCACATAGCTCTCAGCCTCGTGGATGCACCGTAGTGACTCCACCCGCTGCTCAAGCTCCAAAATGCGGAGCTCGAGTGGTTGAAGCTGGAGACACCTCCTGTACACATGGTGAAGAATCCAGGACTTCCCACGACATGCACTCCACAGGACTGAGCTGCCCTGCCATCCCTCTAATTAGACTTATCTGATTAAAAAGAGAAAGATATTTACCAATCAAACAGCCAATCACTTACCTGCCCTGACAAGGGCTGTGAGCTCTTCGCCAGAAGTGAACTCCTCGCTGACCTCCAGCCCTCCTGCTCCTCGTACTCCTGATCTCCCGAACTCACAGAATTCCGGGCCCCCCGAACTGACGAAACTCTCGGGCCTCCCGAACTCTCGGAACTCTTGGGCCTCCCAAACTGTCGGACCTCCTAAACTCAGAGATAAGCTGAGATAAATGAGGCGCAGCAGCTGCCAGGATCATCTGACATTTTGGATGATTTGCACCCCATTTAGTGCCTGGTCGGGGCACAAAAATGATTTTTTTTGGGTGTTATACGAGGCACACACGATTTTATGTATGGGCGGAATTTTTGCCAGTGGTTTTGCGGTGGGGCCGTTGTTTTGACCATCATGCATCGCTGTGCTAGCGCCCCAGGCGGAACTGTCGAGCATGTTGCCTGAACCCGCCAGCAAAATGCAGTCGGACCCAGCGTGCACTAGGTGCTAACGGCGCCGTCTTGAAAATGGAGGAGAAAGTCGGAGTTCTGAGTGATTAAAAGCATTGGGAAAAGAACACTGCGTTACTGCATACTTTTGATTGTGAAGTTTACGTGAGTTTATAGTTTGTTTTAAAGGACTTTTAAGGAGATTTTAAAAGATGGGGTCATGCTATGTCAGCCATTAATCATGGCTGCTATATTTATACGGCGTCGAGCTGGAAGAAGGCTTAGTGATGATCATTTTCAACGTAATCAAAGAGGTCGCAGACGTATGGGGAGGAGGCCTTACCCCCCACGAGTTTATAGGGAACATCGCTCATACCTGCAACTCTCTGAGGCACAATACAGTAGAAGGCTGCGCTTCCAAAAAGAGGTGGTCACAGAGATGCCAGCTCCTACAACCAGATCTACAGCCTTCTCATCATCATAGGAATCGAGGAAGACTTGCTTCCACTCTTAGCATGAGTTCTTCGGTGGCTGTACAGTCCAATACGAGAACCACAGTCCCTGTCGCAGGTGGGACAGATAGTCGTTGACTATCTGTCAATAGGACTGCACTGCCCATCGAGCTAAAGGTGACTGTGGTACTTGCCTTCTATGCCTCCGGCACCTTTCAGGAATCAGCGGGGGGCATATGCTCCATCTCGCAGCACGCTGCACATTGCTGCACTCGCCAGGTGACTACTGCACTGTGTGCATGCAAGATAGAAACATAGAAACATAGAAATTAGGTGCAGGAGCAGGACATTCGGCCCTTCGAGCCTGCACCGCCATTCAATAAGATCATGGCTGATCATTCAATCTCAGTATCCCTTTCCTGCTTTCTCTCCATACCCCTTGATCCCTTTGGCCATAAAAGCCATATCTAACTCCCTTTTGAATATCTAACGAACTGGCCTCTACTTTCTGCAGTAGAGAATTCCACAGGTTAACCACTTTCTGAGTGAAGAAGTTTCTCCTCATCTCAGTTCTAAATGGCTTACCCCTTATTCTTAGACTGTGACCCCTGGACTTCATAAACTTCCCAATGATCAAGGAGAGCCAAAATGAGAGGGCTGTAGCTTTTGGATGATTTGCTGGCTTCCCCAAGGTTCAGGGTTCCATTTACTGTTTGCACTTCACCCTGCAAGCACCTTTACAGAATCCAGAGGTTTACCAAAACCGAAAGGGATTCCACTCCAAGAACGTACAGGTCGTCTGTGACCATACTCAACGCATCATGGCAGTCAATGCCCAATATCCAGGGAGCATCCATGATGCTTTCATCTTGTGCGAGAGCAGTGTCTCACGCATGTTCCAGTGTCAACTACAAGGCCAAAGCTGGATGCTGGAGGACAAAGGTTACGACCTTGCCACCTGGCTCATGACCCTCCTCCGGAACCCTCAGACAGAAGCCGAGCATCGCTATAATGTGAGCCATGCAGCCACATGCAACATTGTCAAACAGACAATTGGAGTGCTCAAGCAGCGCTTCCGAAGCCTGGACCACTCTGGAGGCTGCTTGCAAGACTCCCCTCAGCAGGTCTCTGAGTTCATTGTGGTGTGCTGCATGCTACGCAACTTAGCCATCATGATGGGACAGGATTTGCCAATGGGGATTGCAGAACCACCTCAGGAGAGAGGTGGGGAGGAGGAGGAAGACGGGGAAGAGGAGCCTGGCGAGGAACCCATGCTACCACCACCACCACCCCCACCACAACCACAGGGGAGGGACTGTGCAAATTTTGCTGCTGAGAAAGCCTTACGTCAGCAGCTCATAATTCAACGCTTTGCTTGAAGACTGAACGGCATGTTTGACCGTTGCCTGGTCACTATCCCACCATGTTGACTATTCCCCCTCTTGTTCTGCAAATGAGACACTACACAGGAATGGTTAAGGTGAACAAAATAATTTATTAAACATTGTAAACTTTATCAACTTTGTTAACTTTAATAAAATAACATAAATTAGCTGCATCCAGCAGTGTGATAATTCAACAACAACATTATGAACATGACAAATCAGAACATAATAATAAAATATAAAACATAGGATGCATCCAGCATCAACAGCATAAATGCAGCAACCGCTGCTTTTATTACCGGCTTTCCCCCCCACCTTACCCTTCTGCCCCTCCCTTGCCTGCTGCTCCTAACCCAAGTCGTACCAAGATGGCGTGAAGCAACGTTGTCAGAGCGCTGCTGTGTTGCGGGGAGAGACAATGAAGACGTCACCTGGGGACACACTGGACCAGCTCGTGGCATGGAAGACTCGGCTTCTGACTGGCGTGCCTCTTCACCGGCGTCAATAGTCACAGGTGGTTGGGTCTGGGTGTGCCAGTGGGGAACGCAGAGAGTATGGCAGAAAAGTTTGTGAACTGCATCACTTGCCCAAGCTGAAGCAGAGCTTGTGCCTGTGATGCACCATATTCCGCAAGGCTTTGTCCCACACTCTCTGGGATTCCAATGTCACTGTTGGAGGCCACCAGCCTCGTGTGGGCACAGATGGCCTCGCTGATTTCACGGCTTGCACCGACAATCTGTGATCTTACCTCCGTAAGGGTTGCAGTGAGGGTCTCGATGGTCATGGGAATCCTACACAAGACATCAAGGAGCTGGCGGGTGAGGTAGATGCTCTCCCTGGACAGTCCGACCATGTCCAGTTCCATGTCTGCCTGTCTGTCAGCAGACCGACTTTGCCGACTCACCCTCCGGAAAGATGGTATATGGGATTGGACCTCAGAATTGCGTTGCTGCATGCCACTAGTCCCAGGAGCCTCAGAGTTATTGAACCCCGAGAAAGTTACATCGTCGTCCTTAGACCAGGTGAGTGCCAGTGGTAAAAGAGGGATGGATTGCATCTGCCCCGGAGTCGACGGATCTTCAAACTCGTCCTCTTCTTCCTCCTCCTCCTCCACCTGATGGACTGACATGGAGTGTTGCTTTGAGGGATGCTAGGGCTGTGGCTAGTCATCTGGAAGTGGAAAGCAACAGTCGAGTGGTTAGCAGCAGGGGAGGGGACAGGGTGACATGAGGAAGGTCACATAGCACAAGCTCATTTGAAGGACTGTTGCTGCTCCACTATATCTAGTCCACAGACATTGCATGGCATTGCCCCAACTTACATCCAGAGACACTGCATGACATTGGCCCAACCCTAGTCCACAGACATTGCATGACATTGGCCCAACCATAGTCCACAGACATTGCATGACATTGGCCCAACCCTAGTCCACAGACATTGCATGGCATTGCCCCAACCCTAGTCCACAGACATTGCATGACATTGGCCCAACCCAGCCCAGGGAGTGTGTAGGACTTACCCTCAGTTTCTGAGCAGGGGTCAGCAGCCCCAGTGATAGTTGCCCGACCTGAGATGCCGATGAGACCTGCCACTCGCTCCTCAAGGTCGGTGATTGGCAGGGTCTGAGGTGGACCACCACCTGTCCTCACCTGGCACCAGTTATGAGATTTCTTGGCATGCAAAGATGAAAATGTGAATGCTTACAAGAGGGTATATCTGCTCTTGTGGCACGCACAGATAGTCACCAAAGCATTTATACCATACTGTCTGAATGCAATACAGTCCTCTGTTTGATGGCCTTAGAAGTTGCATGCAGTTCATTGGGAGGACATCGAAGTGCGGCGACATGTTATGAGATCTCAGAAAACAAATTGAATAATGTGTAAAGATCATTCATTGTAAATAGGATGCCAAATTAAGCCTACCGATATGTCATGCATTTTAGGAGGCAACCCATGGAAGAGAGAAATCAACAGCATGAGAACAGCCACAGACTGCTGACAGGCACCAAAAGCATGAGAACAAACAGTGTGTCAGATTTATAATTGAAGTAATGAAGGAGTACACGAATAAAAATTGTACACTAACGACCCTCGAAAGGTCATTGAACTTTTTTCGGCACTGATGCCACTCCTGACTACTTTGTCTGAGGCAGAGACCACCTTAGTGATTTCCGTCCATATACAATTAAAAATGGATGGCAGTGGTCTGGATCCACCCCTCCGATGTAACTCCTGCCAACTGCTCTCCACAGCCCGCACTAGAGCTTTTTTAGCCTCCTGGCTAAATCGCCTGGCATGATTCCTCATCCTTCATGATCAAAATCCAATTTAAAAATGGCTGATTCAGCCCTGGGTGTATTGCAAATGCGCATGGCTGCACCCTATATTTTGGTTTGCGATCGGACAGCAGACCATAAGTACGGGAAGAAAAACAAAATTTGCGCAGAATGGCCGATTTTTTTAGCGCCAGGACATTCGGCTCTGACATACAAATTGTGTAGTGCAACGCCAGAGTTAGCGCTAATGCTCCTCATGAACTTTCATTTGGCGAATGTTGCGCGCTCTGGCACTAACGCCAACCTGGGGCTAAAGTTTTGAATCTGCTGGAAATTGCGCCCGGAAATGGGCAAAATTGCAAAAAGCCAAAAATCCAGCCGTTGGGGTGCTAAAAAATCAATATCGTGGTTGGATGCGGTAAACATCGCCCACCGCTAAAGTTAGCAACCAGGCGGCGTCACCGCCTCAAACCAGGCTATAATGAATTTTTATCCCATTGTATTTATCACTTGGTCCGAGTGACCTCCAGGAATTGTTTCGATCGACTGACTATGTCGGAGAGGAATTTTCCAGGTTATTTTTTTTTCCCTCATTGGCCCTGGGTTTCACACTGTTTTCCCACTGGCAGATTACATAGCTGTGGAGGCCGGGAAATGTCTAGTCATCATGGTATGGGGCAGGCTTGATGGCCCGGCTGTTCTTTTCATGCTCGTGAATTTCACATGTTTATATCACGCCTTTAATGACCACCAGACGTCCCAAAGAGCTTTACAGCCAATGAAGTACTTTTTGGAGTGTAGTCACTGTTGTGATGCAGGAAATGCGGCAGATTAGAGCAAGCTCCACAAACAGCAATGTGATAATGACTAGATAATCTGTTTTGGTGTTAGTTGTGGCATAAATATTGGCCAGGACACCGGGGATAACTCTGCTGCTGCTCTTCATTGAAATAGTGCCACCGAAAGAGCAGGCGAGATTTCATTTTAATGCCTCATCCGAAAGATGGCACCTCTGACAGACAAACGCACCCTCCGTTGATGTTGCTGCTGTTAATGCTGCTGCTGTTGTTGATGCAGGTGTTGTTGTTGTTGGGGTTCATGGTGTTGTTGGTGCTGTTGCTGTTGTTGGTGTTGGTTTGTTGTTGTTCGTGTTGTTGGTGTTATAGTTGCTGTTGGTGTTGCAGGTGTTTTTGGTGTTGTTGTTGGTGGTGTTGTTGGTGTTGGTGGTGTTGTTGCTGCTGTTGTTGATGTAGTTGGTGTTTTTGTTATGTTGTTGGTGTAATTGTTGGTATTGTTGGTGATGTTGGTATTTGTGTTGGTGTTGTTGTTGTTGTTGTTTGTGTTGGTGTTGTTGTTAGTGTTGCAGTTGGTGTTTTTGTTGTTGATATAATGCTGTTGGTGTTGCTGATGTTGGTGTTATTGGTGTTGTTGTTGGTGTTGTTGTTGCTTTTGTTGTTGATGGTGTTATTGGTGATGTTAGTTTTGGTGTTGGTGTTGTTAGTGTTTTTGGTTGTGGTGTTGTTGGTGTTGTAGGTGTTGGGTATTGTTGCTGGTGTTGGTGTTGGTGTTGGTGTTATTGGTGTTATAGTTGCTGTTGGTGTTGTTGGTGTTGGTGTTATTTTTGGGGGTGTTGGTGTTGGTGTTGGTGTTGGTGTTGGTGTTGTATTTCATGTTTTTGTTGTTGGTGTTGTTGTTATTGGTGTTGTTGGTGTTGGTGTTGGTTTGTTGGTGTTTTTGATGGTGGTGTTGGTGGTGTTGTTGTTGATGTATGTTGTTGATGTTGGTGTTCTTTGTGGTATTGTTGGTATTGTTGTTGTTGTTTTTGGTGTTGATGGTGTTATTGGTGGTGTTGTTAGTTTTCGTGTTGGTGTTGTTGGTGTTGTTGTTGGTGTTGTTGCTGGTGTTTTTGGTGGTATTTTTGGGGATGTTGGTGTTGGTGTAGTTGTTGTTTGTTGGTGTTGTTAGCGATGTTGTTTTTGTTGTTGTTTGTGTTGGTTTTGTTGTTGGTGTTGGTGTTGGCTTTGCTTTGGTGGTGTTATTGGTGCTGTTGCAGTTGTGGGAGTTGCTGGAGTTTTTGGTGCTGTTGGTGGTATTGGTGTTGCTGTTGGTGTTGCAGGTGTTTTTGGTGTTGTTTGTGTTGGTTTTGTAGTTGGTGTTGTTGGTGTTGTTGTTATTGCTGTTGTTGGTGTTGTAGTTGCTGTTTTTGTTGATGTTGGTGTAATTGTTGTTGGTGTTGTTAGTGTTGGTGTTGTTGGTGTTGATTGTGTTTTTGTTGTTGATGGTGTTGGTGTTTTTGTTGGTGCTGTTAGTGTTGTTGGTGTTGGTGTTGTGGTTGGCATTTTTGGTGGTGTTGGTGGTATTATTGTTGGTGCTGCTGTTGGTGTTGGTTTGTTGGTGTTTTTAGTGCTGGTGTTGATGGTGGTGTTGTTGGTGTTGTAGGTGTTGGTGTTGTTGGTGTTGCTGGTGGTGTTGTTGTTTCTGTTGTTTGTGTTAGTTTTGTTGTTGGTGTTGTTGATGGTATTGTTGGTGTTGTTTTTGTTGTTGCTGTTGGTGTTGTTGGTGCTGCTGGTGTTAGTGTTGGTGTTGGAGTTGGTATTATTGTTATTGGTATTGTTTGTGTTGTTGTTGGTGTTGGTTTTGTTGTTGTTGTTGGTGTTGTTGGTGTTGTTTGAATTGTTGTTGTTGTTTTTCGTGTTGTTGTTTTTCGTGTTGTTGTTTTTCATGTTGGTGCTGTTGGTGTTATTGTTGGTGGTGGTCTTGGTGTTGTTGGTGGTGTTTTTGCTGTTGGCATTGTTGATCTTGGCATTGTTATATTGTTGTTTGTGTAGTTGTTGGTGATGGTGTTTTTGGTAGTGTTGTTGATGGTGGTGTTCTTGTTGTTTGTGTTGTTGGAGTTGGTGTTGCTGTTGATGGTGTTGCTGATGTTGTTGGTGTTGTTGTTGCTGGTGTTGTTTTTGCTGTTGTTGCTGTTGGTGTTAGTGTTGTTGTTGCTGTTGGTGTTGCTGTTGTAGGTGTTGTTGGTGTTGTTGTTGTAGGTGTTGTTAATGTTGGTATTGTTGTTGGTGTTGGTGATGTTGTTGGTGTTTTTTATGTTGGTGTTGTTTTTGGTATTGTTGGTGTTGGTGTTGTCATTGGTCTTGTTCTTGTTGGTGTTGTTGTTAATGTTGGTATTGTTGTTGGTGTTTTTTATGTTGGTGTTGTTTTTGGTATTGGTGTTGGTGTTGTCATTGGTGGTGTTCTTGTTGGAGTTGGTGGAGTTGGTGTTAGTGTTGTTGATGGTGTTACTGGGGTTGTTGGTGTTGGTGCTCGTGTTGGATTTGGTGTTGTTGTTGGTGTCGTGGTTGTTGGTGTTGTTTGTGTTCTTGTTGGTGTTGCTGGTGTTAGTGTTGTTGCTGTTGTTTTTGCTGTTGTCGTGGTATTATTGGTGTTTGTTGTTGATGTTGTTTTTGCTGTTGTCGTGGTGTTGTTTGTGTTGTTGTTGATGTTGTTGTTAGTGTTTGAAGTGGATTTTTAGAAATCGCACTTAGCAGAAGCATGGCTTTATGGGTAAGAATAAATAGTCAAGAAATTTTTGCCTGACAACAGCAAACTAAAAACAAATTCACATAGGAGCTTTGCATACAGCTAAACGCAGCTGCTAGAAACCACAGCTCAGACGGTTTAGGTAAAATTAGGCCAACAAATGGTAGTAGCAACCATAGATCGAGATGAACGAGCATCTCTATAGATAAGAGTACCTGCCGTTGTCACAAGCTATAGGTCACAGAGCCAGATGCACCTTCGAGATGGCTGTGGAAACATGACATGCTGACTTGCGGTCAGGCTAAGGTGTGAAATAACAGGATAACATCTCTGCTTGACTTGTAGCTAAATGGAAAGTCCCGAGATTATTAGAGGCGTTGTAATTGTCAAAAGGATATTGCAGTCTATTGATGGAACAATGACGCACGCGCTTGTGGTTTGTAAGCTTAAATACAGAATGCTGGGTGTCAGACCCCGAGTCAGCCAGGAACAGGCTGAGGAGCCCAAAGCTAGAGTACCTGATCAGCCTTAGTTAATAAACTGTTTGATTCTTTACTCTTGACAGACTGCGTGCGGACTCTCTTATCCTAACTAGTGATTCACCCACTTTTATTTGGCGTAGTCGGCAGGATACGTCGAAACGTAGACGGACGGTGGCCAAGAGGACATGAGTGGGTGAGTAGATTTGGGAATACCACCCGGAAATTATGTGATCCAGGCGGCCATTTGTCTGTCTACGGAACGAGTATCCAAATCGTGACGAGTCTGTGAAACGGTAAAGAGACACACTGTGACGTAGAGTGAATATGGGCTTAATACATTACGCGTGAAATAACCATAAAGTAATGTAAGTTAGGGACACTGTTGTTGCGATAAAAGATCGGTAGTATTTAAAAGTAAGAAATCGGATTAACAGGGAAATCTTGGGACAGGATTAAAGTCGCGTGAAGGGGCCAGAGCGGGAAAGCCGCCAAGAAGTCGGATCACAGATTTGCATTGGGAAAGAATCAGACTGGGGTGAGGAAGGCACCCTTACTAGATTCTATGCAGTCGACCGGAAGGGCTTAATCGACAAGATGCTGAAAGATGGGTGGGATCCAAATGAGGAAGGATCCCACTGGTCAGAAGACCTGGTGGCAAAAACAAAAGAATAAACGTGTAGAAAAAGCAGGTATAATTGTGATAAAACAACTATTACAATGTAGTAGTAAGCTGAAACTGAAAATAGAAGAATTAAAACAGGCCAGAGTAGAAATAAAGAAGTTAAGGGAAATAATAGGGGAGGGCGAAAGAGACATGGGCCTGTTTGGCCCAATAGGGGAAAAACGATCGGCCTCTGCCCCTCCTCCATATAACAGTGTGGCGGCTAGTGCCCTGGAACAAGAGGAGGAAACGGAGGACCAAGGATGCTGGCCCGCAGCCCCCGTAGTCGTAGGCGGGACAATAGCAAATCCTACCTGCAGGTTTAAGACCTTTACCCCCTTAGAGAAACAGGGAATTCTCAAGGATTTGGGTGACCTGAAACCATGTAGCCATAATGTAGACTTTTGGACTAACATGAAACAAATGTACGACATACATGATTTCCATGAGGAGGTGTACATCAACTATTCCGGGCAAAATGTCCAAGGGACAAGTGGAACGAGTTGGATGCAAATTTCCAGACTCCAGCGTGGTGCCCCGCCAGTAACACAACTATAGCAAACAGACTTGTGGCATACAATCTTTTTAAAGACGACGTGCAGCGCGTAATGGGACCATCTCAACCTAACTGGGGAATGATAATGCTGGTAAAACAGAGGAAGGGAGAAAACAGCAGTGATTATGGAGAATGGCTTTGGACGGCGTATCAGGAATCATCAGGGGCGGCAAACCCCGGAAGGGACGATGTCCCATTCTGTATTTAAGGATGGGTTGTCGGCCGACCACCAGAAAATCCTTAAAATGGGATTGGTGGGAGCTGTTACCTATGATGGACTTGTCCAGTGGGCACTGCAAGCAGATCATGAGGGATTAAGTTAACATATTAAGACTGAGGTTGCTGCGGCATCCTAAAGGAAAACCGGAGGGGAATGCCACAATTGTGGCAATCCGGGGCACGTGTCTAGGGATTGCTGGGCCCCCAGGACCCAATACTTGAAATGTACCAACTGTCAAAAGCCCGGACATAATAAAAGCCAATGTTGGGCGCGTGGAGTGGGCGGGGGGGGCGAAATAGACACTCCTCCCAGGGTATGACCCCGAACTACTCCAAAATGAGCAAAGACCAAGTCATAAATGAAGAATCTAGGAAAGGATTGAAGGCCAGCGACCCCCGCCCAGGTCACAGGGGACCCCCGTATCTACATTACAGCATTGTTAGGAGGCCGGCAATGTGATATGTTGGTGGACACCGGGACCTTAGTATCCATGACAGATGTTCCTCCGCCTACAACTAGACACATCGCCCACATAACAGGGGTAGGGGATCTGCCAACCGGGTGCACCTAAGTGAAGTAATCTTATTAGACGTGGCAGAGATTCTAATCCCTGCACGATTTTATGTGTGCCCAAATAATGAAGGAACCATATTAGGAATTGATCTCCTCGAACAGTTAGGAGTCTTGATTGACCCAAGGGGAAAGAAAATAGTTTGGAGAAACAAAGGGGGGCATAAAACAACCACATTTGGGGAACAAAATAAATTGGATAACCATGCGAAAGTGGGGAGCATACAACTCCTCACCAGGGACTGGGATGCCCTAAAAGATTATGGTCCTGTGTGCAGACAGATTGAAGGAGTGTGGGCGCAGTCCAACCAGGACTGTGGTCTGGTAGAAACAGACCCAGTCATCGTCCCAGGGCCCGAGCACACTCCTCATAAGCAATACCCCATAAAACCCAAAGCCCAGGAGGCAGTCAAACAAATTGTACAGGATCTATTGGATAGTGGCATCCTCCGGGAAGCTGAAAGTACCACAAATTTGCCAGTATGGCCAGTCAAGAAGCTAGATGGCTCATACGGCTGACCATAGATTACACGGCCCTAAATAAAGCACCCCATTGTGGCTAGTCCGGCAACAATCTTTAATGGGCTGAAACCAGAACACAAAATATTCACAGTCCTGGATATAGCCAGTAGATTCTGGTCCATACTCCTGGCACGAGAATCCCAAGATAAATTCGCTTTTACTGTAGGAGATCGACAGTATACTTGGACACGGGTGCCCCAGGGATTCCACAATAGCTCGGCAATATTTCACCGGACTATGAGTCGAGCCCTGGAGAAGGTGGATCTAGTGCCCTACAGGAGTGCAGTCCTCCAGTATGTGCACGATCTGCTGATCGCCTCAGAGGACGTAAGGGGGCACATGCAGAGGGTTGGATTTAAAGCCAATCCCAAGAAAGCCCAAATCGGGGAAATAATAGTACAATACTTGGGGCGTGAGATATCACACGGAATTAAAACAATGCCAGGCGACAGGAAGGAAGCTATCAGAATCATGCCACGACCCAAAACGGTCCGAGGGGTCCGAAAGGTATTAGGACTCTTTAATTACTGTAGAAATTTTATAGCTAACTTTGCAGCAATTGCAGAACCTATACTGAAATTGTGAAAGGGGGAAAACCCTCCCTAGAAAGTGTGGAGTGGGGCCCAGAGCAGGAAACAGCACATGGCAATCTGAAGGAAGCCTTAATGCCTGCACCCAACCTGGCACTCCCGAACATGGAAATACCTTTCCACATTTACTGCGAGAATGAGGAGGGATTTTACGGGGCAGTGGTCACTCAGATGCATGGGGACAGGATGCGTACTGTAACCTATTACTCAACCCAACAGTCACCCGTAGCAGTCGGTTTGTCCCGGTGTGTGGTGGCTCTGGATTGTGCAGCGTGGCAGCGAAAGTCAGTGAACCGGTAGTTATGACCGGGGAGATTGTACTGCACACCAAACACACTCTGGTAGAAATGCTGAACACCGGGAAACTAAGATCCGTTTCCAATGTAAGCAGGGCTAAATGGGAGGCAGTTTTACTCCCCCATGATGAGTCCGTGAAAATAGTACGAGACACAGGGAAAATGCTGCAGAGGGTCTCCTGGCTACGGGTGAACCCCATGAGTGTCACGCCCGAGAGTGGGAGGATTCGCCCGAAAACATAGGTGAGGTCCCACTCGAGGGCCCTGATTTAACCCTTTATGTGGACGGGTCCCGCAAATACATCCAAGGGACCCCACATACAGGATGGGCGGTCAACTGAGCTCTAGACACCGTCCTAAGTGGAGGACTGGATGGAGGATTCTCAGCACAGGTGGCAGAACTAACCGCCCTGACTGAGGCACTCCAGCTGGTCGAAGGTAAACGGGCGAATATCTACACGGATAGTCGCTATGCTTTCGGAGTAGTCCATGACTACATGACCGCATGGGGAAGACGGGGATTCGTCACCTCGGGCGGCGAGGCCATCAAACATGAAAGCCGAATCAGGCTGCTATTCGATGTTGCTAGTAAACCCGCCGAGGCAGCGTAATAAAGGTTAAAGCCCACCAAAAACTGGTGGACAATATCCAGAGGGTAAACAAGGCAGCTGATAAGGCAGCCCAGGAAGCGGCGATATCGTCAGAAGCCAGGGAGGAATCAGTAAGTCGTATGATAACTAAGAAGGACATTGATATAGTAAAACTGCACAGGGATGTACGGGACATGGAGAAAATAGCATGGGAAAAGTGGGGAGTTGCGCCAGACCAGGACTCCGTATGGGGAAAAGATGGAAGGATGGCAGCCCCCACGTGTATACTGAAAACACTCATGGAATTACATCACGGCATTAGCCACGCGTGGCGAAATGCCATGATCAGTAATGGCTCTAGGGATTGGTGGTGCCAGGCTTGGGACGAGACTTTGCTAAATATTGTCAGCAATGCATTACATGTGCCCAGCATAATCCGGGAAAGGCCATAAAAATCAGAATGGCCCATCAACCCCGGCCACGAGGGCCATGATTTCACAGGAACACTGCCAAGCTCTAGAGGAAAGAAATATTGTCCAGTAATAATTGATTTGTTTACACGGTGGGTGGAAGATTTCGCTACTCGAAACACCACCGCAACCACAGTTTCCCGTATCTTAGCCGAGGAGGTGATTCCCCGCTCGGGCATCCCCACTCAAATCGACTCCAATCAGGGAATGCACTTCACAGGATAGGTGATGAAATGGTGTTGGTGTTTTTGGTGTTAGTTGGAGTTGTTTGTGTTCTTGTTGGTGTTGTTGTTGGTGCTACTGTTGTTGGTGTTTTTGTTGGTGCTGTTGGTGTTTTTGGTAGTGCTGTTGTTGGTGGTGGTGTTGGTGTTGTTGTTGCTGCTATTGGTTTTGGTGTCGTGGCTGGTGTTGGTTTTATTGTTGATAGTGCTGTTGTTGCTGTTTTTGGTGTTTTTTTAGTAGTGTTGGTGTTGTTGTTGTTGGTATTGTTGGTGTTTGTGTTGTTGTTGTTGGTGTTGTTATTAGAAACATAGAAACATAGAAAATAGGTGCAGGAGTAGGCCCTTCGAGTTTGCACCGCCATTCAATGAGTTCATGGCTGAACACGCAACTTCAGTACCCCATTCCTGCTTTCTCGCCATATCCCTTGATCCCCCTAGTAATAAGGACTACATCTAACTCCTTTTTGAATATATTTAGTGAATTGGCCTCAACAACTTTCTGTGGTAGAGAATTCCACAGGTTCACCACTCTCTGGGTGAAGAAGTTTCCCCCTCATCTCAGTCCTAAATGGCTTACCCCTTATCCTTGGACTGTGACCCCTGGTTCTGGACTTCCCCAACATCGGGAACATTCTTCCTGTCTAAACCCGTCAGTATTTTAAACGTTTCTATGAGATCCTCTCTCATTCTTCTGAACTCCAGTGAATACAAGCCCAGTTGATCCAGTCTTTCTTGATATGTCAGTCCTGCCATCCCGGAAATCAGTCTGGTGAACCTTCGCCTCAATAGCAAGAATGTCCTTCCTCAAGTTAGGAGACCAAAACTGTACACAATACTCCAGGTATGGCCTCACCAAGGCCCTGTACAAATCTCCCTGATCATAGGGAGATTCCTCTGTAGTTGCCGCAGTCGGACTTGTCCCCTTTTTTAAAGATGGTCACGATCACTGCATCTCTGAGGTCTCCCGGCATGCTCTCCTCCCTCCAGATGAGAGATGAGGTCGTGTCGCTGGAGATATACCACCAACGCTGTCTCCGCAAGATCCTGCAAATCCCCTGTATTCGCCAGCTTGGTGTCCCCACCCCCCATTTGAGGAAACTTGGGGTTCCCCCCTGAAGTATTTAGCAATCTTGGCGCTTTCCACAGGACCCCAGGCTGTTCCTCCCTCGGTGCTGGATTAAAAGCAATGTGGCAAGCTCTCCCCGATGACGGCCTTCCTCTAACCAACACAGCCCAAATTCAAACCAGATTCACCGGTCCAGCCTGCTGCGCACGTCCAACACCTCCTGCTCCTCCATCAGGCCAAACCTCACGCGCTTTGCAAACTCTCCCGCCATTAAAAGTCTCGCCTCCTCCCAACAGCACGATGGAGCGATACCTGGCATGCTTTCACATACCATCGTCCGACCCTCCGACAGTGTAGCGCTCCCTCAGTACCACCCTCCGACAGTGCGGCGCTCCCTCAGCACCGCCCCTCCGACAGCACGGCGCTCCCTCAGCACCGCCCCTCCGACAGCGCGGCGCTCCCTCAGCACCGCCCCTCCGACAGCGCGGCGTTCCCTCAGCACCGCCCCTCCGACAGCGCGGCGCTCCCTCAGCACCGCCCCTCCGGCAGCGCGGCACTCCCTCAGCACCGCCCCTCCGACAGCGCGGCGCTCCCTCAGCACCGCCACTCCGACAGTGCGGCGCTCTGGTGTTGTTGTTGTTGGTGTTTGTTTTTGCTGTTATTTGTGGTGTTGGTGTTGTTGGTGTTGTTGGTGCTGGTGTTGTTGCTCGTTTTGTTGGTACTGGTGTTGTTGGTGTTGGTTTTGCTGTTGTTGGTGTTGTTGTTGGTGCTAGTGTTGTTGTTTTTGCTGTTGGTAGTTTTGTTGGTGTTGTTGGTGTTTTTGGTAGTGTTGTTGGTGGTGGTGTTGTTGTTGGCATTGTTGGTTTGGTTGTTGATGTTATTGTTGGTGGTTTTGGTGTTGGCGTCTTTGGTAGTGTTGTTCGAGTTGTTTTGGTCGCGTTGTTGTTGGTTTTGTTGTTGGTGTTGTTCGCCTGACATCAGTAGTGGGGAAAATGTTGGAATCAATGATTAAAGATGAAATAGTGGCCCATTTGGAAAGCAGTGACAGGATCGGTCCAAGTCAGCATGGATTTATGAAAGGGAAATCATGCTTGACAAATCTTCTCGAATTTTGTGAGGATGTAACTAGTAGAGCGGACAAGGGAGAACCAGTGGATGTGGTGTATTTGGACTTTCAAAAGGCTTTTGACAAGGTCCCACACAAGAGATTGGTGTGCAAAATTAAAGCACATGGTATTGGGGGTAATATACAGATGTGGATAGAGAACTGGTTGGCAGACAGGAAGCAAAAATTTGAGAAAAACAGGCCCTTTTCAGAATGGCAGGCAGTGACTAGTGGAGTGCCGCAGGGCTCAGTGCTGGGACCCCAGCTATTTACAATATACATCAATGATTTGGACGAAGGAATTGAGTGAAATATCTCCAAGTTTGCAGTTGACAGTAAGATGGGTGGCGGTGTGAGCTGTGAGGGGGATGCTAAGAGGCTGCAGGGTGACTTGGACAGGTTAGATGAGTGGGCAAATACATGGCAGATGCAGTATAATGTGGATAAATGTGAGGTTATCCACTTTGGTGGCAAAAACAGGAAGCAGAATATTATCTGAATGGTGACAGATTAGGAAAAAGGGAGGTGCAACGAGACCTGGGTATCATGGTACAAGGGGGACAAGGGGCCAAGCGGGACAAGGGGAACAAGGGAACAAGGGGGACAAGGGGGACAGGAGGACAAGGGGACAAAGGGGACAAGGGGGACAAGGGGAACAGGGGACAAGGGGGAACAGGGGACAAGGGGACAAGGGGGAACAGGGGACAAGGGGACAAGGGGGAACAGGGGATAAGGGGACAAGGGGACAAGGGGGGACAGGGGATAAGGGGGACAAGGGGGGACAGGGGATAAGGGGACAAGGGGGATAAGGGGGACAAGGGATAAGGGGACAAGGGGGACAAGAGGGACAAGGGGTGACAGGGGACAAGGGGGACAAGGGGGGACAGGGGATAAGTGGACAAGGGGGACAAGAGGGACAAGGGGTGACAGGGGACAAGGGGGACAAGGGATAAGGGGACAAGGGGGACAAGGGGGGACAGGGGACAAGGGGGACAAGGGATAAGGGGACAAGGGGGACAAGGGGGGACAGGGGACAAGAGGGACAAGGGGGGACAGGGGACAAGGGGGACAAGGGGGGGACAGGGGACAAGGGGGGGACAAGGGGGGACAGGGGATAAGGGGACAAGGGGGATAAGGGGGACAAGGGATAAGGGGACAAGGGGGACAAGAGGGACAAGGGGGACAAGGGTGGACAGGGGACAAGGGGGACAAGGGATAAGGGGACAAGGGGAACAAGGGGGGACAGGGGACCAAGGGGACAAGGGGGACAAGGGGGGACAGGGGACAAGGGGACACAGGGGATAAGGGGACAGGGGACAAGGGGTACAAGGGGGGACAGAGGACAAGGGGCCAAGGGGGGACAGGGGACAAGGGGGGACAGGGGACAAGGGGGGACAGGGGACAAGGGGACAGGGGACAAGGGGACAGGGGACAAGGGGGACAAGGGGGGACAGGGGACAAGGGGGGACAGGGGATAAGGGGACAAGGGGGAACAGGGGATAAGGGGACAAGGGGGACAAGGGGGACAAGGGGGGACAGGGGACAAGGGGGACAAGGGGGGACAGGGGACAAGGGGGGACAGGGGATAAGGGGACAAGGGGGACAAGGGGGGACAGGGGACAAGGGGACAAGGGGGACAAGGGGGACAAGGGGGACAGGGGACAAGGGGGACAAGGGGGACAAGGGGGGACAGGGGATAAGGGGACAAGGGGGACAAGGGGGGACAGGGGACAAGGGGACAAGGAGGGACAGGGGACAAGAGAGACAAGGGGGGACAGGGGACAAGGAGACAAGGGGGGACAAGGGACAAGGGGGGACAGGGGATAAGGGGACAAGGGGGACAAGGGGGGACAGGGGACAAGGGGACAAGGGGGGACAGGGGACAAGGGGACAAGGGGGGACAGGGGATAAGGGGACAAGGGGGGACAGGGGACAAGGGGGGACAGGGGACAGGGGACAAGGGGACAAGGGGGGACAGGGGACAAGGGGACAAGGGGGGACAGGGGACAAGGGGATAAGGGGACAAGGGGGACAAGGGGGACAAGGGGGGACAGGGGACAAGGGGACAAGGGGGGACAAGGGGGGACAGGGGACAAGGGGGGACAGGGGATAAGGGGACAAGGGATAAGGGGACAAGGGGGACAATGGGGGACAAGGGGGGACAGGGGGGACAAGGGGGGGACAGGGGACAAGGGGGACAAGGGATAAGGGGACAAGGGGGACAAGGGGGGGACAGGGGACCAAGGGAACAAGGGGGACAAGGGGGGACAGGGGACAAGGGGGAACAGGGGACAAGGGGGGACAGGGATAAGGGGGACAAGGGGGACAGGGGATAAGGGGGATAAGGGGGACAAGGGGGACAGGGGACAAGGGATAAGGGGACAAGGGGGATAAGGGGGACAAGGGATAAGGGAACAAGGGGGACAAGAGGGACAAGGGGTGACAGGGGACAAGGGGGACAAGGGGGGACAGGGGATAAGTGGACAAGGGGGACAAGAGGGACAAGGGGTGACAGGGGACAAGGGGGGACAGGGGATAAGGGGACAAGGGGGACAAGGGATAAGGGGACAAGGGGGACAAGGGGGGACAGGGGACAAGGGGGACAAGGGGGGACAGGGGGACAAGGGGACAAGGGGGGACAGGGGATAAGGGGGACAAGGGGGGATAGGGGATAAGGGGGACAAGGGATAAGGGGACAAGGGGGACAAGAGGGACAAGGGGGACAAGGGTGGACAGGGGACAAGGGGGACAAGGGATAAGGGGACAAGGGGGGACAGGGGACCCAGGGGACAAGGGGTACAAGGGGGGGCAGGGGACCAAGGGGACAAGGGGGACAAGGGGGGACAGGGGACAAGGGGGAACAGGGGACAAGGGGGAACAGGGGATAAGGGGACAAGGGGGGACAGGGGATAAGGGGGACAAGGGATAAGGGGACAAGGGGGATAAGGGGGACAAGAGATAAGGGAACAAGGGGGACAAGAGGGACAAGGGGTGACAGGGGACAAGGGGGACAAGGGGGGACAGGGGATAAGTGGACAAGGGGGACAAGAGGGACAAGGGGTGACAGGGGACAAGGGGGGACAGGGGATAAGGGGACAAGGGGGACAAGGGGGGACAGGGGACAAGGGGGACAAGGGATAAGGGGACAAGGGGGACAAGGTGGGACAGGGGACAAGGGGGACAAGGGGGGACAGGGGACAAGGGGACAAGGGGGGACAGGGGACAAGGGACAAGGGGGGGACAGGGGATAAGTGGGACAAGGGGGGATAGGGGATAAGGGGATAAGGGGGACAAGGGATAAGGGGACAAGGGGGACAAGAGGGACAAGGGGGACAAGGCTGGACAGGGGACAAGGGGGACAAGGGATAAGGGGACAAGGGGGACAAGGGGGGACAGGGGACCAAGGGGTCAAGGGGGACAAGGGGTACAAGGGGTACAAGGGGGGACAGGGGACAAGGGGACAAGGGGGGACAGGGGACAAGGGGGGACAGGGACAAGGGGGACAAGGGGGGGACAAGGGGACAAGGGGACAGGGGACAAGGGGGGCAAGGGGGGACAGGGGATAAGGGGGACAAGGGGGGACAGGGGACAAGGGGGACAAGGGGGGACAGGGGACAAGGGGGACAAGGGGGGGCAGGGGATAAGGGGACAAGGGGGACAAGGGGGGACAGGGACAAGGGGACAAGGGGGGACAGGGGACAAGGGGGACAAGGGGGGACAGGGGACAAGGGGGACAAGGGGGGATAGGGGATAAGGGGACAAGGGGGGACAGGGGACAAGGGGGACAAGGGGGGACAGGGGTACAAGGGGGGACAGGGGACAAGGGGACAAGGGGGGACAGGGGACAAGGGGGGACAGGGGACAAGGGGGACAAGGGGGGGACAAGGGGACAAGGGGACAGGGGACAAGGGGGGCAAGGGGGGACAGGGGATCAGGGGGACAAGGGGGGACAGGGGACAAGGGGGACAAGGGGGGACAGGGGACAAGGGGGACAAGGGGGGGCAGGGGATAAGGGGACAAGGGGGACAAGGGGGGACAGGGGACAAGGGGACAAGGGGGGACAGGGGACAAGGGGGACAAGGGGGGACAGGGGACAAGGGAGACAAGGGGGGATAGGGGATAAGGGGACAAGGGGGGACAGGGGACAAGGGGGACAAGGGGGGACAAGGGACAAGGGGACAATGGGTGACAGGGGACAAGGGGGACAAGGGGGGACAGGGGACAAGGGGACAAGGGAGGACAGGGGACAAGGGGGGACAGGGGACAAGGGGGGACAGGGGACAAGGGGGACAGGGGGAACAGGGGATAAGGGGACAAGGGGGACAAGGGGGGACAGGGGAAAAGGGGGACAAGGGGGGACAGGGGATAAGGGGACAAGGGGGACAGGGGACCAGTGGACAAGGGGACAAAGGGGACAAGGGGACACAGGGGATCAGGGGACAAGGGGGGACAGGGGACAAGGGGACAAGGGGGGACAGGGGACAAGGGGGACAAGTGGATAAGGGGACAAGGGGGACAAGGGATAAAGGGGGACAAGGGGGGACAGGGGACAAGGGGGGACAGGGGACAAGGGGGACAAGGGGGGACAGGGGACAAGGGGGACAAGGGGGGACAGGGGACAAGGGGGACAAGGGGGGACAGGGGATAAGGGGACAAGGGGGACAAGGGGGGACAGGGGACAAGGGGGACAAGGGGGGACAGGGGATAAGGGGGACAAGGGGGACAAGGGGGGGACAGGGGACAAGGGGACAATGGGGACAAGGGGGGACAGGGGACAAGGGGGACAAGGGGGGACAGGGGATAAGGGGACAAGGGATAAGGGGACAAGGGGGACAAGTGGACAAGGGGGACAAGGGGGGACAGGGGACAAGGGGACAAGGGGGACAAGGGGGGACAGGGGACGATAGGGGACAAGGGGGACAAGGGGGGGACAGGGGACAAGGGGACAATGGGGACAAGGGGGACAGGGGACAAGGGAGGACAGGGGACAAGGGGGAGAGGGGACAGGGGACGGACAAGGGGGGACAGGGGACAAGGGGGACAGGGGACAAGGGGGGACAGGGGATAAGGGGACAAGGGATAAGGGGACAAGGGGGACAAGGGGGACAAGGGGGACAAGGGGGGACAGGGAACAAGGGACGGGGGACAGGGGGACAAGGGGGGGACAGGGGACAAGGGGGACAAGGGATAAGGGGACAAGGGGGACAGGGGGACAGGGGACAAGGGGGGACAGGGGGGTCAAGGGGGGGACAGGGGACAAGGGGGACAAGGGATAAGGGGACAAGGGGGACAAGGGGGGACAAGGGGACAAGGGGGACAAGGGGGGACAGGGGACAAGGGGAACAGGGGAAAGGAACAGGGGATAAGGGGACAAGGGGGGACCAGGGGATAAGGG